>NC_069499.1:1172572199-1172872199 GCF_027579735.1 Bombina bombina
TGAGTTCCTCATTTATTTACCTCTTTGCTGCCGATTGCAGAAGTAGGAAGCGGGCAGTGTGTGTAAAATAAACTGTAACAGTGCTCTCTGTCTTGGGGCTTGCAGTTATCACCTGGACTCACATAATTATCACTGCTCTAACAGCTACAAGAGAATATTTCTTTGCCTATAAGCTTTAAGTCAGCGCAATTTAACAGAAAGTATCCCTTGCCTTGTTCTATTAGGGGACTGTATTGGATGTGTTCATACATTGAGGATCCTATAACACTGCACGCCGCGAAGGTGGCAGCCTCCCTTAGCACACTATACACACCTGAACTTAGTTTTTTTGAGCACAGTTTGTTGCTCATTTCTTTTTTGTTACATTTTACCCTTAACTAGAGTTCAGCTCATCTCCTCCATGTGTGTCAGAAGGTTTTAATCTATATAAGCTATATCGTGTGGGATTACACTCAGTTCCTTCAATATCTATATCATTAAAGCGTTAACCAGTTAAAGTAGCTATCGGCACTTTTTTCTGAATCATGGATAACATGTCACAATCAGATTTATTTTTTTCTCTAAATGAGACAGATGAAGAGAATTGGGATTCATTGGAATTGAAGGATGTGTTTGAAAGTGATACACCTAACACTATATTGGGAAATTTATTTTTTGATCTAGAGAATCTAAAGAAAAAAGAACAAAAGCTCAAGTGGGACAAATGGATTCTATCTAAATATATCAGTATAAAAATGATTCCCAGAGGTCTAAGGATTAATAAATTTCCTACCTATGATGTAAAGGACCCTGGGTTCATTGAAAGATGGAATCAAGCTTTAACAGACTGCTCACTTAAACTTATATCCTTATTGATTGAATATAAAGACTCATTATTGGCAGAGGTCAAGAATAAGATAACTGCTTTGCAGGGTGACATGAATAAATATAAATTGTGTAATGTCTATCCAGAATATGATGCTATACTTAAGAATGTTATGGAAGAATCTAAGAGATTAATTATCCAAATTAAGCATTCTAAATACATACGTGACCAAAAAGATTATAGCAATGGTATGGTTTACATTTGGCGTAAAAGACAGAGGGGTAGAGCTTGGTCACAAACTACTAATAAATCTATGGCTCAGAATTTGGGACAGGCTACTCCATCTTTTAAACCTAACAAGGTGAATAAGAAATCCAATAGAGTGGTGGGATCTAAACAGGTTGTATTCTCTGACTCAGAGCCTGAGCATACCGATGAGGATAGATTTGCATCCAGTTTTGATGATGAGGCAGGCTCAGCCTCTGAGGGAGAGATATCTGAATTATTGGAGAATACTGTACAAAACTCTATGCCTAAAAGCATTCTGAAGGAACCTAAGGGAGCTGATGTGGGAACCATCCCTAAAAGGGGTGGGAGAGGCAGACAGAGAAGGGGTCGGTCTCATTATTCCCAATCTAGTATCACTAGGGAGTCCATGACTAGTGATATGGGACCCAATACGCAGGTTTTTCAGTGGGCACAGAAACAACCCAGAGGGGGAGGGAGAGGCTATTCACAGAGGAAAGAAGAAACAGATGCAGTTTCAGAGGTATCCAGTGAGAGAGAACAGGAGTACCAGGGGGCACAGATATCAGTGAATGATTTTTCGGTAATTAATTTATCCTCCTACCAGATAACAGATGTTGAGAGAAAAGTCCTGGGGTATGGTCTTAACTTTGACCCATCCAGGGACTTTGATATATTCCAGACTGTACTGGATGTAAATAAAATGGTAAGGGATCTTACCCTGAGGAAGTTTTTCTCAACATCTACTGACAGTGTACCTGGCGATTCAACTATACATGATCAAGAGAGGAGTCATGCTGATCTATCGTTCAATGATGTTTGTGCTCTAACTGACCTAGAAGATTTGGGTGGTACAACTGTTACAGTTTATTTTACACACACTGCCCGCTTCCTACTTCTGCAATCGGCAGCAAAGAGGTAAATAAATGAGGAACTCAAATGCAGTAAATTCCCAGATAGCCCGCTTCTGCAATTTAACAACAGGAAGATAGATATATCATAACATCCTGGAAGCTACTATGCGAGCTGCAAAGCTTGATAGCGGTAAACGGATAGGAAACTGCAGGGTCCTAAACTCCAGTAAGCCAGATCAGTCAAACAGTCATAAAGCAAAATTAACAGTGCCAATGGTGCGAATATGTACTCACAGTAACGGGGATCTGTAGTAGAGTAATTTTGAGTTGTATTCCTCAACTCCGGGTGCATCACATGCAGCTGGATGCCGGAAGAACACTGCTCAGCCACTCACAATAGCACACTCCTCCTCCAGTCAGTCAGAGTCAGCAGGGTCAGCTGGAGCCCAAATCGGCCCGGAGAAGCTAGCGGAAGTGGAGTCCCAGTACTCCACAAAGAAATATAAGAAAAAAGATTATCCAGAGCTAGTCCAGGAAAAGGGAAGAAGATTCACTCCAGTTCCATGCATAAATTTTTTTATCCGTTGCAAACTAGGGGTAAAGTTTTTCATAAAAGAGTCATTGAAGAGCTCACTGCACTGGATAAATCCAGAAAATTAGACCATCACTCTAATTTGTCTAGACTAGAAAGAGAAGCAGTAGCGACCCTACAGAACAATAAGGAGGTGGTTATTCGTCAGTCAGACAAAGGGGGCAGTGTGGTCTTGCTGGATAAAGACATGTACATCAAGGAGGCCTTAAGACAACTTGAAGATCCTGAGGCCTATATGGAACTAGCCAGGGATCCCACAATACAGTACAGGGCAATTCTTAGGGACCTTTTGGATGATGGGGTGGAGATGGGCATTTTTGATGAACAGACATATGATTGTCTAATGATTGATAGTCCTGTAGTGCCCATCTTCCACCACTTTCCAAAGGTCCATAAGAGCCTTGTAGATGTACAAGGTAGGCCAATAGTGGCAGGGATTGGCTCCTTACTGGAACCTTTGTCCAAGTGGGTGGACCAATTCCTTCAACCCCTGGTTCAAAAGTTGCCAAGTTTTGTAAAAGACACAACTCATGTGCTCTCTAGACTTGAAGACGTGACTTGGGAGTCGGGATACAGCTGGATTACCATTGATGCTGTGTCCCTGTACTCCTCTATACCTCATGAGTGTGGCCTAAAAGCAGAATGGAGACTGACCTCTCCCTTGAGCATAGGGTGTTTGTGCTGAGAGCGGTTCATTTTCTACTCCAGCATAACTTTTTCATGTTCGAGGGAAAGTTTTACCTCCAGAGGCGTGGAACCGCTATGGGGGCCAAGTTTGCCCCCTCCTATGCCAACCTATTTATGGGTTGGTGGGAGCGGTTCCATGTCTTCGGAGGTAACAGAGACAATACACGGCATATTGTTAAATACCTACGCTATATAGATGACCTGTTGGTCATCTGGTCAGGCAATAAAGATCAAGCAAAATCACTGGTTGACATGTTCAACACCAACAGTGTGGGCCTGAGTTTCACCTTTGAGTGGAATCAGACTAGTGTCAACTACCTGGATGTGACCCTCAGTTTTGATGCTTTAACTAGGGGGGTGTCCTCATCTCTTTATAGGAAACCTATTTCCGGGAACACGCTGTTGCATGCCAGAAGCAGTTACCCCCGGCATGTTTTTAAAGGCATTGCTAAAGGCCAATTCATGCTGATTAAAAGAAATTGTTCACGGGAAGAGGATTTCCTTAAAGAGAGTGAGGTACTAAAATCTAGATTGAAGGACACGGGGTACCCCAAGAATTTGGTCAACAGGGCCTTCTCTGAGGTATCGGCTATGGACAGAAAAAGTGTTCATGGACGGCAAAGAGAAAACAAATTGATGCATCATCCTTCTTCTAAGTTTAAACCTACCCTGGTTACGGCCTTTTCTAATCAGTTCGACAAAGTTTGCAAGGTAATCGAGAAGAATTTGCCTATTCTCCGTGGTGACACGGTTTTAAGGAAAATTATGGATGATGGTTGTAATTTCATTTACAAGCGTAATTTAACCTTGGGTAACATCTTGTCCCCTAGTATGCTGCCACAAAAGGATAGTGGTAGCTCCTGGCTGAAGGTAAAGGGAACATACAAATGTGGCAAAAGAACATGTAAGTCATGTGACCACATGTATGTCTCCAAAACATTTACCTCAGCCCACACGTCAGAAGTTTTTGACACTTGAGGTTGCATTAAGTGTGGCAGTAAATATGTCATATATCTAATTGAGTGCACCCAGTGTAATAAACAATACGTGGGTAGAACCACTAGACCTGTGGGCAAGCGAATCAGGGAGCATCTTTCATATGTCTCACAGTAAAGGGCTGTCTCTGCTTTATCTAAGCACTTCTTGGATATCCATTCGGGAGATGTTGGAACCCTCAGGTAGCCTGCTGCCTGGGGGTTTCAATTCCGAATTTGACATCATCAATTTTTGGCATAGATAGTGTTTGTGTATTTTGAGCATAACTATCATATGTAAATATCCAGCTATCATAGGGTTGCTCATTTCTGGTTAATGTGGATGCTATTGATAGCTTTTATTTATGTGGAAATATTTTTCCAGGTTATATAATCTATTTAACTAATGAGTATCCAATAATTCCATATAGAATTTAAATAATCTAAAACATGTATTTTCATTATTTTTGTACTTTATACTTATGGAATTTTCTTTATTTAACTATGTATGTGCATTCACATTTGTATATAAATAGCTGCCCTCTATAATACTGCTAATATCTTTAGTAACTTTTTATCACATTGCTTTAGTTACTTATTTGTTTAAGTCATTTTTCCTTGTTTGTTCTATCTATCTCCATATACATGTTTTATACATATATGTTAAATCCCTCTTCTGTACTGCCTAGAGATACTAGTATACTTTTAACTTTGTTTTATTTCACCACTCCCACTTGGGGAGTGGTCAACAGGTATATCAGGTGCTTTTTGTTGAACACCTGTTAACAGTCTATGACTACGGCCACTTTGTGCCGAAACCGGTCAGACCTTTTCTACATGTTCTCTATGCAGAGATATTTTTGTGACTTGTTTTAACTCATGTTTACTTCTAAATAAAGGCTTTTTTTACATTTTTTATACATGGAACTGGAGTGAATCTTCTTCCCTTTTCCTGGACTAGCTCTGGATAATCTTTTTTCTTATGTGTATATAGTGTATTAATATATGACGAACAATTATGGTGACCAAATGTCTGATTATTACCCTATTATAATGGGCTTGTGTGATATTAATTGGTACCTAACTGTATATAACATGTGTAATAATATATAAATACAGTGAAAATATTTAGATAGTGAATTGTTAATGGGGTGAACATTTATTATATATATACTAATTGTGTGTGTGGTAGTGGAAAGAAATACTACCTCTGTTTTAATAGACATATACCAAAGTGTATCTGTGATGTTCTAATGTGATAAGTTTGAAAATAGTGGTATAAATGTTCTACCTATGTTAAAATAGACAAATAACTATAGTGTGTCTGTGGTATTCTAGGACATATCATGGAAGATACCTATATCACCATACTGTCTCACCATACCGGTGTGATAAACGTGAAACCTATTAAAAAAAAAATTAATAAAAAAAAAATAGGATAGGAACTGCCACCAAATCTAACTCCGCCCATCGTGGGCATAACCACATTAAACTCCTGATCGGCTAAATGTATTATCACAGCGGTCGGGAGTAAAGTTAAAAAACATACACCACCATCACTGACCCAGATTCTCCTTGTCCCCAGTGCCTGCTCTGCTGCCCCTAATAAACATTCCCTTATTATAGGTGAATGTTACTTGTCCCCAAATTTTTAAAATGTGAAAGTTCTATCTTTTTCTCTGTATGTGTATCCCAGAAAAAAATTAAAGTTAGCACTAATAATAAGACTTCTGTCAGGCAGCACGGCAGCTCACTAGGTTTGAGAGGCCAGTTCCCTCACATGGACCTGTGGATAGAAACAAAGACTGAGTAACCTTACTCAGGCTTGCACGGTTAGGGCAGCATTAATACATGGGAGGTGCAGTGAAAATTATGTCCCATAAGTTCCCATTGCTTTAAAGCCACCACTGCTCTACTCAAGAGACTGGTATGGACTATGGCTACACCCTAGAACAAAACAGCACAATTTTGCCTGTTGAAATATAATAAAATCTTGCTTGAAGAATCTTTCCTTACACCTAACTTTACCACTTCCTTGCTCTAACGTAGGCAAAGAGAATGACTGGGGTTGGCGGGAAGGGAGTTGATATTTAACAGCTTTGCTGTGGTGCTCTTTGCCGCCTCCTGCTGGGCAGGAGTAATATTCCCTATAGTAATTAGATGATCTGTGGACTCATCGTGTCATTGGAAAGAAATACTTTTATCTCTCTCTGAAGTAGAGCCCCTTTCAAGTTCAGAGTAACCCTGCAGATAAAATCTATTTGTTCCACCTTGACACCCATAGCCCCTGGATGTAGGTGTATTACCCACATGTGATTACACCTCTGCACTTTGTAAAGTGAGATATTTCAAAGGTTCTTTTTGTCTTGCTGTTTCAGTTCTATCTGCCGTTTATTACTATAAATTTGTTGTCAAATGAGATAAGACAAGTAAACTTAAACCCCTTGATATGATCAACTCACTTGAAAAAGAAAGATTGATTTTCCTGTTTTAAATGAGAGTTAGTCTTATGCCCCATCTGGGCTGCCAAATAAAAACACCCGCTAATCTAACAATAAACTACAAATAGCCCTTAAAAGGGCCTTTTGTAGGGCATAGCTCTGCGCCACCGGGATGAAGATGGAAGATGGTCACCGCCTGGATGAAGACTTTGCTCTGCCTGAAAGAAGATGGATGTTTGGACTTCAGGAATGGTGAGTACATTTTTTCTGGTTAGTCTTAGGTTTTTTTTAAATTTTATTTTCTATTTTAGGGGTTGGATGGGGGGTTTTAATGTTAGGGGTTAATTTGTAGTTTTTCTATGTAAAAGAGATGATTTCTTCAGGACAATGCCCTACAAAATGCCCTTTTAAGGGCTATTGGTAGTTTATTGTTAGATTAGGGTTTTTTTTATTTTGGGATTTTTTTTTATATATATAGGGGTATTAGATTAGGTTTATTTTTTTTATTTTGGATATTTCTTTATTATTTTCTGTTATCTTATGTTTTTGTTTATTTAAGAGTTTGTAATACAGGTGATCTGAATATTTCACACTCAAAGGTCATTTTTTGAGTACGGAATGAATCATTGTGGTATAGGCTAAAAAGCTAGCAGTATAGCCGTACCGCCGTGACTTGTAATACTGGTGAGCTCAATATTCCGCTCACAAAGGCCAATTTTTTGGCGGTATAGTTGTACCACACAACTTGTAGCTAGGTGCAAATTAGTAAAACTTTCATTGTTTCTAAACATTTGCTGAGTCAAATTACATACAATAGGTATAAGGATTATGCTTGTGAAGCCTTGAATGTGCCCTACAAGTTTTCAGAGTTAATTTATTGGATTAAATAATTAAAGCGTATGCCAATATATATATGTTTACTATGCATAATTGATTTTTTTTTATTAAAATTTCAATGTATTTTGTGTATCTTTAAGTTTGTTTTTTTATACTTTTTTGTTTGTATTTTGTATTTTATTTATTTTTACTCTCATACAAAAGGAAGCTTTTGGTAATCCTTATGTCTGATGTAGCCAATCACAGGCTGCTGGCTAGACTTTTGAGATTTAAAAATAATAAATCCATCTTTTCCACTTGTAGAATTAAATACTCTATGTTAATCTCAGTAACGTGTTGATGAGTATGAGTTTGCTTACGGTTGTAGTTTAAAGGTTACACTATCGTAAAAAATCTGCCTTTGCTTAAAGAGACCTTAACCTCCATTTTGAGTTTCCCATAAACTATTTCATCATGCAATGTGGGAAAAAAGACTTGCACTTTCATAATTTATTTTTCCTGCATTTCTCGTAATTTAAAATGGAAAATTGTAGTTTTTCCACTGCCCACGAGAGGCTGGAATACACAATCCTACCTGCTGCATAGGCCACAGAAATGGAGGCAATATAAGGGTGTGTTCCTGGACTGCAAAACAATGCAAACTTACTATAACCAACGTTAACTTCCTCACCACTAAATACAAAGAACTAACATGGCTTGCTGTTAGGTCTCGTGAGGAGAGCCATATTATAGTTATGTAACTGTTGATCACCTACACCGGCTACGTAAACAATAATATTGAAGAGGCAGTGTGTGACTAAATGGACACACAACCCCCTTTTATAAAATGTAGCCCTTGATGTCAAAGCAAACTTTATAATCATTGCGCCTTTCTATTATTGTACCCCAAATACACACATCCTCTATGTGGAATAATTCAATGTGATCTTAGAGATGCTCCTCCCCGAACTCAGTGGTAAGGGAGGAGCTATACAAAGTATTTATACAATTTGTGCTGTAGCTAGTAAAATTCTGACCAATACTTTGAGTTTTATTGGCTCTTAAAGAACACCCATATAATAATGGTGTAATAAAGAAACAATTATATTACTGCCAAACAACATTTCAGTAGGTATTTTGACCTTTACATGTTTTAGATGTGCAAAGGTTAACAACACATACATAATTAGCCTTGCTCAGTAATTAAAATTAAAATTTCAACCAAAACTTCAGATCATAAATATATATGTCTATACAGAATTTAATAATTAGCCCTGGGGCCCTCGGCTCTTGATCACATACTTCAAAGAACTGACAAGCACTCACCCATGGGTGCTAATTAACCCCTTCAACTTCTGAGTCTTTTAAACATCATGATAAAGGTGTTTTAAAATCTATAGCATTCATTGCATTTAAATATCAATTTCAGTGCTTGCTCAAACAAATATACCAAGCTATTTTAGAAAATAACTAGTTTGAATGTATATGAAAAAATTAGAAAAGCTTCCAAATAGTGATCTTTTTGAGTCATTTTGTAGTATAGATGGTTAATACCAGCATTGTCAAATAACTGGTATCAATCAGAAATGGGATATCAGTTATTTTGTTGAATAAATACACATTGCTCTGATTTTCAGACTCCTAACCAAGCCCTAAAGTTTTATGTGAATACTGTCAGCTACCTTCTCCAGCTTGCTCCTGTTTGTGTAAAGGGTCTTTTCATATGCAAAAGAAGGGGGAGGGGAGTGTCTTATTTGCCACTTGCAGTGGGCTTTACAGCTACCTTTTCAACAGAGCCAAACTGACAGCTTCTAAGTAAGTTTTTAAACAGTTTTATACTGGATTTTTATATCAGTATCTGTGCATCTTATTCTTTATAGTAGTGTCTATTACATGCAGTTATATGAAAATGAGTGTATAATGTCCCTTTAAGAGCTCTGGTTAACTCTTTCGCAAAACTAAAAGGTTGCACAAAACACATAAAAATATATTACAAAGTATAGTTACACTCATATTAACACCATCTAATAAAAAATATTAAAAAAATATTTTACACACAAGTTACAAAGGCTCAAAGATATGAGGTCTCGGGTGTTATAAAAAAAAAAAAAAGGCAGCCAAAGGGATTTAACATTGAGATACATACATATACATGTCGAAAGATTATGGGCTAGATAACAATTGGCGTGTTATCATTAGCTAACTTGCGCACATATAACAAATTAAGAGTAAACTAAATTTGCACTCATCAGGTTAGCGCGACTGAATTCCTCGCGTAAAAGGTTAGGGCTAAATAAAAAGTTGCACCAAACACAGCATAAATACATTAAAATAAAGTGTTAAACTAATATGTACACTATATAATAAAACTTATTTATATAAATATTACTTAAAAATATTTATAATAGTTAACAGGTATATGTGTGTTTGAATGATAATTAAGTAATCTAGTTGTAAGTGCCGCGTTAGGGCATGAAATGCGTAAGATGTATTATGGAACCTGTGGTGAATGCTTGGTATTTTAACCCCTTAATGACCGAGGACGTGCAGGGTACGTCCTCAAAAAAAAGGCAGTTAATGCCTGAGAACGTACCCTGCACGTCCTCGGTTTGGAAAGCAGCTGGAAGCGATCCTGCTCGCTTCCAGCTGCTTTCCGGTTATTGCAGTGATGCCTCGATATCGAGGCATCCTGCAATAACCATTTGTAGCCATCCGGTGCAGAGAGAGCCACTCTGTGGCCCTCTCTGCACCGGACATTAACGGCTACCTTCGTTGGTGGGTGGGAGCCGGTGTGGGAGGTGGGTGGCGGCCATCGATGGCCTTTGTGATGCGGAGGGGGGGCGGGATCGGGGGCGGGGACGACCGGGGGGACGCGCACGGACGCGCGCGCGTGCACGGGGAGGCCGGGCGGGCGCGTGCACGGGGAGGGAGCGGGTGGGAACCACTAAGCTACAGAAAATGTTTTTCTTAGAAGTGGGGATCAAAGGGGTTAATATGGTTTTTTTAGTGATCGGTTTGGCTGGTGGGGTATTGGACTGTGGGGGGGAAGCTACACTACAGAAACAAATAGTAAAACATAAAAAAAACAACATTTTTATTTGCAAACTGGGTACTGGCAGACAGCTGCCAGTACCCAAGATGGCCCCAATAAGGCAGAGGGGGAGGGTTAGGGAGCTATTTTGGGGGGATCAGGGAGGTTGGGGGCTAAGGGGGGACCCTACATAGCAGCATATGTAAATATGCTTAAAAAAATTTTTTTTTTTTTATACCTTTTATTTTAGTACTGGCAGACTTTCTGCCAGTACTTAAGATGGCGGGGACAATTGTGGGGTGGGGGAGGGAAGAGTGCTGTTTGGGAGGGATCAGGGGGTGGGATGTGTCAGGTGGGAGTCTGATCTCTACACTAAAGCTAAAATTAACCCTGCAAGCTCCCTACAAACTACCTAATTAACCCCTTCACTGCTGGCCATAATACACATGTGATGCGCAGCAGCATTTAGCGGCCTTATAATTACCAAAAAGCAACGCCAAAGCCATATATGTCTGCTATTTATGAACAAAGGGGATCCCAGAGAAGCATTTAAAACCATTTGTGCCATAATTGCACAAGCTGTTTGTAAATAATTTTAGTGAAAAACCTAAAGTTTGAAAAAGTGAACAATTTTTTTTTATTTGATTGCTTTTGGCGGTGAAATGGTTGCATGAAATATACCAAAATGGGCCTAGATCAATACTTGGGGTTGTCTACTACACTACACTAGAGCTAAAATTAACCCTAGAAGCTCCCTACATGCTCCCTAATTAACCCATTCACTGCTGGGCATAATACACGGTTGGTGCGCAGTGGCATTTAGCAGCCTTCTAATTACCAAAAAGCAAAGCCAAAGCCATATATGTCTGCTATTTATGAACAAAGGGGATCCCAGAGAAGCATTTACAACCATTTATTCCATAATTTCATGAGTTGTTTGTAAATAATTTCAGTGAGAAACCTAAAGTTTGTGAAAAAATTTGTGAAAAAGTAAAATAATTTTTTTATTTGATCGCATTCGGCGGTGAAATGGTGCCATGAAATATACCAAAATGGGCCTAGATCAATACTTTGGGATGTCTTCTAAAAAAAAATATATACATGTCAATGGATATTCAGAGATTCCTGAAAGATATTAGTGTCCCAATGTAACTAGCGCTAATTTTGAAAAAAAGTGGTTTGGAAATGGCAAAGTGCTACTTGTACTTATAGCCCTATAACTTGCAAAAAAAGTAAAGAACATGTAAACATTGGGTATTTCTAAACTCAGGACAAAATTTAGAAACTATTTAGCATGGGTGTTTTTTGGTGGTTGTAGATGTGTAACAGATTTTGGGGGTCAAAGTTAGAAAAAGTGTGTTTTTTTCCATTTTTTCCTCATATTTTATAATATTTTTTATAGTAAATTATAAGATATGATGAAAATAATGGTATATTTTGAAAGTCCATTTAATGGCGAGAAAAACGGTATATAATATGTGTGGGTACAGTAAACGAGTAAGAGGAAAATTACAGCTAAACGCAAACACCACAAAAATGTAAAAATAGCCTTGGTCCCAAACGAACAGAAAATGGAAAAGTGCTGTGGTCATTAAGGGGTTAAAGATCATTGAAATAAAGGCTTTTCTGTTTTTAAGATGTTTTTTGAGTGTGACAACCTTGTTTGAATTTGTAAATGCCAGCATTATCCCCTAAACACTTTATGGTTCCACTTTTGGCACCCATTTATTATAGTATTTTACTAAGTAAAAATTAGAAGATCAAGTCAGCATTTATCATTGCACCAGCAGTTCTTGTGAACTGCTGGTGCAATGCCGCCCCCTGCAGATTTGCGGCCAATCAGCCGCTAGCAGGGGGTATCAATCAACCCGATCGTATTCGATCGGGTGGATTTCTGTCAACCGCCTTAGAGCAGACGGACAAGTTATGGAGCACCCCTTAGTGCACTTAAGTAAAATAAAATGTTTGCACAAAAAATATGCTATATAAATGTTTTCATAATGTCACGCCTAGTTTTCCCACTTTTTGTGATATCTGCAAATTTTGGTTTGCTCAGAGAAGCACAGATCTGTGAGCCATCAACAATAAAGCTAAATGATGATAGAGGTTGCTGCTATGGTGAAAGTTATTCACTTATATGTTGAGACATGCTTTTTTTAAAGGGACACTAAACCCAATTATTTTTCTTTAATGATTCAGATCCTGTAAGCAACTTTCTTATTTACTCCTATTATCAAATTTTCTTCGTTCTCTTGTTATCTTTATTTAAAAAGCAGGAATGTAAAACTTAAGAGCCGGCCCATTTTTCGTTGAGAACCTGGGTTATGCTTGCTTATTGGTTTGCTAAGTGTGCCTACCAATCAGCAAGCGCTATCCAGGGTGCTGAACCTAAAATGGATTGTCCCCTAAGCTTTAAATTCCTGCTTTTTTAATAAAGATAGCAAGAGAACAAAGAAAAATTCATAGTAGGATTACATTAGAAATTTGCTTAAAATTGCATTAAAGAAAAATTTTGGGTTTAGTATCTATTTAAATTAAGGGTGCTATGATATATTTAAATTGTGAATAAGCTTTAATGGTGTTGCCAGGTCCCTGAAATTGTAGATACTGTATGTTGTTAGGTACTTATATGACAATCATAGCAGCTGGATGACAAAAATACCAGTCATTTGAAACAGGAAGAATGTCTTCTCTTTTGTATTATTGATGTAATCCTCACTTTTATTTGAGGGGTGTTTTGTGTATGGTTTATGCTCTCTTTAGGGTTTAAGGGCTCCTTTTCATCTATGTCTTTTTAAAAAAGGGTCTCATTTATTTCAACAATGGGATCTTATGCTTTTCTGTACATTTTATGAGGCGGCAGGGACAAAATTAAATGTCAGTGCATATGAAGGATAGCAGGGAGATATTCTCCACACTGCAGAGAATGTCTCCCTTCCCTTGCATTCAATATCTTGTCTCACAGTCATGTCTCACCATATCAAAACTGATTAGTATCTCTCATTTTTATTTTATTTTTCTTGAACTGTTTTCAGGGTTTCTTTCTTGCAAATACTAGTGTGGACTGTTTTAAATATTTTTTTCTTTCGTAAGATGATGAGAGTCTATGGGGCCTAGTTATCAAGCCGTCAACCTCAAATATGCTGGAATTCCGCAGCGCATTTGTGGCGAGGCTGATTCGCCTTAGTTATCAAGCCCTAGACACCGGTAAAAGTAGAATTTTGTGAAGTAATCTTTGATCCGCCGGACTCAGTCCGACACAGATCGATGCTTTCATCACTACAGATGTTCCGCACACAAGTTCGGAACAATCTGACTACTTTTGCTAGTTATCAAAAAACTAGCAGGTACGCTCAGCACTTTTCCGGCCCAGCGTACCTGGTTTTCAAACCGCCGCCCTGGAGGCGGCAGATCCCATAGGAGTCAATGGGAGTCGGACCATAGCGAAAGTTCATGTTCGCTGCTGCCAGACATCCCATTGATTCCTATGGGAGATGTCTACACCTAACACCCTAACATATACCCCAAGTCTAAACACCCCTAATCTGTCCCCCCTACACCGCCGCAACTAAATAAAGTGTTTACCCCTAAACCGCCGCTCCCGGTCCCCGCCGCAACTATAATATATGTATTAACCCCTAAACTGCTGCTCCCGGACCACGCCGCCACCTACATTATACCTATTAACCCCTATACTGCCCCCCCTACACTGCCGCCACTATAATAAATTTATTAACCCCTATCCTGCCCCCCCTACACCGTCCCCACCTATAATAAATTTATTAACCCCTATCCTGCCCCCCTACACCGCCGCCACTGTAATACATTTATTAACCCCTAAACCTAAGTCTAACCCTAACACCCCCTAACTTAAATATTAATTAAATAAATCTAAATAATATTTATCTTATTAACTAAATTAATCCTATTTAAAACTAAATACTTACCTTTAAAATAAACCCTAATATAGCTACAATATAAATAATAATTATATTGTAGCTATCTTAGGATTTATTTTTATTTTACAGGCAAATTTCAATTTATTTTAACTAGGTACAATAGCTATTAAATAGTTATTAACTATTTAATACCTACCTAGTTAAAATAAAGAGAAATTTACCTGTAAAATAAAAACTAACATAAGTTACAATTACACCTAACACTACACTATACTTTAATAAATTATTCCTATTTAAAACTAAATACTTACCTGTAAAATAAACCCTAAGATAGCTACAAAGTAATTAATAATAACATTGTAGCTATTTTAGGATTTATATTTATTTTACAGGTAACTTTGTATTTATTTTAGCTAGTTAGAATAGTTATTAAATAGTTATTAACTATTTAATAACTACCTAGCTAAAATAAATACAAAATTACCTGTGTAGTATAGTGTAGTGTTAGGTGTAATTGTAACTTAGGTTAGTTTTTATTTTACAGGTAAATTTCTCTTTATTTTAACTAGGTAGCTATTAAATAGTTATTAACTATTTAATAGCTATTGTACCTAGTTAAAATAAATTTAAAGTTGCCTGTAAAATAAAAATAAATCCTAAGATAGCTACAATATAATTATTATTTATATTGTAGCTATATTAGGGTTTATTTTAACCCCCTTTTTTGGGACTTGATTGTTTTATAGCGTGGTCTTGCCACCAGCGTTGAGACTGCTCTATTCCACAAAGCCTGCTGGAGGGAGGGAATTAATAGCGTGTTCTTGCTAGACTTGTGCTATTATGTCCTGAAAAAACCCTTAACGACCAGTGACATATAGGGTACATTGTGGTCATTAAGGGGTTAAAGGTAAGTATTTAGTTTTAAATAGGATTAATTTAGTTAATAATAGTTATAATATTTAGATGTATTTAAATAATATTTAAGTTAGGGGGTGTTAAGGTTAGTGTTAGACTTAGGTTTAGGGGTTAATAATTTTATTACAGTGGCGGCGGTGTAGGGGGGGCAGGATAGGGGTTAATAAATTTATTATAGGTGGCGACGGTGTAGGGGGGGCAGATTAGGGGTTAATAAGTTTAATATAGGTTGCGGCGGGGTCCGGGAGCAGCGGTTTAGGGGTTAAACTATTTATTTAGTTGCGTCGGGGTCCGGGATCCGCAGGAAAGGGGTTAATAACTTTATTATAGAGGGCGGCGGTATAGGGGGGGCAGGATAGGGGTTACTAGTTATAATGTAGGTGGCGGCGGTGTCCGGGAGCGGCGGTTTAGGGGTTAATACATTTATAAGAGTTGCGGCGGGGTCTAGGAGCGATGGTTTAGGAGTTAATAACTTTATTTAGTTGCGGGGGGCTCCGGGGGCACCGGTATAGGGGGTAGAACAGTATAGTTAGTGTGGGTGCTTAGTGACAGGGGTATCAATAAAGCTGTCAAAAAGCCGAAGAGCAGCGAGATCGGATGAGTGATAACTATCACAGTCTGCTGCTCATCGCCCCGTACTTGGTGCACGGATTTTTGACAGATTTTTTGGTAACTTAGGCGAAATTTTTCAGGTCCGCGGCGGCGATGGTAGGCGAGCTTAGGCAGGCGTATTGGGCCGGCGAAGGCAGATAAAGTAGATGGCTTGATAACTAGGCCCCTATAGGTGTCTATAACATGTGAGATATATTTCCCGCCACCAGTAAGAGGTCAAGAACCCTCATAAATTCTTTTAATCCCTCCCACCTCCACTCCCCACTCAATTCTCGGCCTCCAAGGAGAGAGGTTGAGATAGGGACTCTGAAAGCAAGTTTTTAATTTTTTCTATCCTCATTTCTTGGGGGCTGAGACCTGACTGGAGACCTAGAACCCCTTCTCAGCTTCACTCAGGAAAGATTTAAGATGACTTTTACAAAATTCTGTAAAATACCTCTGTTGTGGCATTGCAGTACCTTAACGGGTGTTTCTGCTGCCATAACTGCCTCAGGCATCGCGAGGCCCCGTCCCTTCGCCTCTACCTTAAGGGTTGCGGGTATATCCACATGTAACCTCTGCAGTATACTTACTTGCACTGGATGGGCTCTCTGCTGGTTTAGCAATCTGTAAAGAAAGAAGGCCTCAGCATGTTAGTAAGAAACAGTGGAGTGGTGCTTCAGCCCATATAAGTGACTCAAGCATTACACAACTCAGGAGCTATCACTAGTACTTTCCATTTACAGGTAGCACATAGCTAGGGGTTCACAGCCTCACACACAACACTGTAGCTATGTGCTTAACTTTGGAATTGGAGGTCTGGGGGCTTAGAAACTTTTTCCCTTAATTTAGTATTCCTTGGCAGCTCAGACTGATTTTTTTTGTTCAGGGTCATTTTATGTCTTATTATTTCAAAATGTTGTACTGTCTCTTTAGGAAAACTGCTGACTGCCTTGATCAGCTCAGTATAGATGCTGTTGGGGAAGGGAGCACAGAGAGAACTTGAGGAGCAATTTTTATTTACTTTTTGATAATTGAAACTTAAATTTTTTTTTTCTATCAGGCCTCTGCTGGAATATTGTTCCGGCTGTAATCTCCGCCCCCTCCTCTTGGCGCTCTTTCTCTCTCCCTCACCGGCATTAGTGGCTGACTGCCAGTATACAGGGACAGTCCTAGGAAGTGTTAGTGACCGGCAATAACTTTTGTAACCCCTTGTTGACTCAGGAGATGGATGGGTAACCTCATGAGAGCTGTTGAGGGGGTAGGCAATTGGAAAAAGTTTTTTCTATGGGTTTCTAGCTTTCTTTCCTCTATACCTCCTGGGGTCTGAAGTGTGCATATAGGATGTTTGTAATATAGGTGATTGTACCTTTATTTAAATTTTGCATCTCATTTTAAAGTCATTTTCTGCTACCCCATTAAGGGCCAGACTTCTAGTGGAGCGCTGTTTAGCACTTTCGCTAGATCGCTAATTGCGCTAGAAGTAAACTTTATGCATGCGTCAGGTTACGCTCGTATTATGAGTTGAAAGTAAAAAGTTATAGCTCTAGCGCCAGCCCGAAGTGTGCAAAAAGCCGAAGTTAGAATAACACACGTGCAATAACCTATTCCCACATGGAAGTCATTGGAAGCTAATCTGAACATATATTCTCAAATGCGCTAACTCGACATGAAAATATGAATATTTCACATTACAATGTTCTACATATAGCAGAATATGTTCTATTTATTCATAAATACATATTTCTACATATATATGATGGTATTTTGGTACAATATATATCTATATCTATATATATATATATATATATATTTATATATATATATTTATATATATATAAAATTATATATAGGTATAGATATATACAGCTATATATGTAGGAATATCTATTTATAAATACATATTCTGCTATGTGTAGAACATTGGAATGTGAAATATTTACAGTAAATACACAGTATAACACTTTATTAAATATGAATATTGCATACATATACTTTTACATGTTTTCATCTACTTAACTGCAAAGGGTCCCAATGCATATGTATTTATGTGTTTATATGTGTATATATGTCTGTAAATACATATACACACAAATAAATACATATGTATACATATATAGAAATATATCCTTGTCTCCTTTGCAAAACTGTTCCTTTGTACCAAGTTAAATGTACACTTAAAGTGAAAGTAAATCCTAGCGTTTTACAAACGCTAGGATTTGCAATTGAAACAAATAAAGGGGACTTTCATTCATGAAGTATAAGATACTTCATGCAGAAAGCTGCTTTATTTGATTCAATCAATCTCCGCTCTTAGCTCCTACAGCAGCGCATGGCTAAAAAAAAATTTGGTTAAGAGGTGACGTTTTCACCTCATAGCCAATAGCCGTGCAGTAAATCCGACTCCCATGGGCGCCAAGCTGGATTTACTGCACGGCTATTGGCTAAGAGGTAAAAACGTCACCTCTTGGCCAAATGTATTTTTAGCCATGCTTAGAGCAATCGATTGAATCAAATAAAGGAGCTTTCTACATGAAGTATCTTATACTTCATGAATGAAAGTCCCCTTTATTTGTTTCAATAGTGAATCCTAGCGTTTGTAAAATGCTAGGATTTACTTTCACTTTAAGTAAAAATAAACTTTTATGATTCAGATAGAGCATGCAGTTTTAAGACACTTTCCAATGTACTTCCATTATCAAATTTGGCACAGTCTTTTTATGTACACACTTTCTGGGGAACAAGCTCCTACTGAGAATGTGCACAAGCTCACATGGCATACGTATACTAGTCTGTGATTGGCTGATGTCTGTCACATGATACAAAAATTGGAGATAAAATACATTTGCCAGAAAAAAATCTACTGCTTATTTGAAATTCAGAATAGGTGTTATTGGATTGTCTTTTTATTAAGTACTTGTTAATTATGCAATTCTACTGTATTACGTTGTCCTTTAACCAGTTGTGTACTAATTGTGCTGCATAGCTCCAGTTTGCTAACCAAAACCCTGTCAATTTCACTTCTGGCAGAAATGTACTGCCCATGCCTATCTATGTGGCTCAAGGCGATTCCACTGTTTTTTCCCCAGAATTTAAATGAAACCTTCTCATAACTATGACATAATTTTTGGCGGTCATTCCTAAAGCAAGTAAACATAAATGAAAATCTGGAGATTTATCCCCTGCCACCTGCGGTGCACAGGGTCCTGTCTCTCAGAGTCAGTTATCATCTATCTTACAAGCTCTTACTCTGCTGAATCCCTGTCAGAGGGATATAAGGGTGAAATTTCCTCTGAGTAATCTAAACCAATTGAAGAACCTGAGATTGATCACCTTTAGAATTAAAGTAGAACATATCCGTTTCCTACTTTGGGAGGTTTTTAATACCTGAGAGTTATCAGAGCCTAAACCTAAGGATTCCAAAACTTTAAATAAGTTGAATAAAGTCTTTAGAGCTCCGCCCAAGGTACTTAAGGCCTTTGAAGCGCCAGATTTGTTTACAGATTACATAGCCAAAAAATGGAAAAAGACAGGTATTCTCTATGCACACCTGGTTTCTCAACAGCCGGGCCGTGGCCCAGTACCGGGCCATGATAGCCCTGCTGATGGGCCCTGACCTGTCATGCCCCCACTGCACACTCTTACCCCACTGCATACAAGGGGCAGACTGAGACCAATCAAGGCCCCAGGAAAACTGTCTCACACTGACCCAAATGTATTCAAATTTATGCAAATGAACATGGTAGCATCACTGCCCTAACCCCAACAGGCACATCAACCTCCAGAGCCAGGAACCCCAACATTAAGGGCCAAAGAAAGGGCCCCCAACCTCCAGGGCCAGAGCTCACACTCCATGGCCCTCACAGCGACAGACCCTCGGCAGGACCCCACACTCCAGGGCCCCCACTAAACCCACACTGAACTGCTTAGCTACTGATAGGACAAATCCCTGCTGCTTACTATACCTGTATATATATATATATATATATATATATATATATATATATATATATAAATAAAACTACCGGGCTCTGGACATGTCCAGCTAAAATTTACCAGGCCTTGAGGTCACTTTGGTTGAGAACCACTGCAGGTTCAAAAGAATGTAACCACTTTCAGAAAATAATTTGGTAGCCTGGGAAAAAGTCCCTAAGGTATATGGGCCTACTTACATTTTGTTGAGACGCATTACTATTCCTATGGAGAATCATATCCCAGGGTTATCATATAGGTTTTTGGACCAGACCTCCTTGGCAATGGTTTCACCTGTCACACTTTCCAGAATATACTTTAAAGGCAGCTGCCTTTGCCCAATGTGTTCAAGATTTAAAGGAAATAGGGTTCTACTCCAGCCTCTTCTTTATCCCAAGGAATGAGGGCACCTATCGTCCTATCCTGGATTTAAAGACTCTGAACAAATTAGTTTGAATACCTTCCTATCAAATGGAATCTATCCGTACCATTTTACCTCAAAAATGTATGACAACCATAGACTTAAAGGATGCTTATCTGCACATCCCAATTCAATGTGACCATTTCCAGTTTCTAAGACTTGCGTTTCTCAACAAACATTATCAATTTATGGCTATCCCCTTTGTTTTGGCCCGGCCCCATGCATCTTCACGAAGGTATTGGGGTCTCTCTTAGCAGTGATCAGGGCTCAGAGAATCTCCATTGCTCCCAATTTTAAGATATTTTGATCCAAGCTCCATCTTTCTCTCTGGCTACTGTTCATACCCACAGAACGGTCTTTTTCCTTCAGGAACGTGAATGGAAAATCAATGTACGCAAAAGCTCCTTATCTCCAGCCACAAGAGTGTTTTTTCTGGGAATGATGATAGACTCTGTTCAAGTAAGTCTGTTTCTCACAGATGCTAGCAGAACCAAACTTCAAACTGTTTGTTGTCCCCAACAGATAACTCATTCTCCATCTGTAGCTCAATGCATGGAAGTAGTGGCTCTGATGGTGGCAGTGTCAGATGCCGTTCCTTTTGCGCACCTTCTTTGTCCTCTCCAATTGTCCATGCTTCAGCAGTGGTCAGAGGATTGTTTTAACTGGATTAGCAGATACATCTCAGTTCTTCTTTCAAACTGTCTCTCTCATGGTAAAGGAAAAGTCCCTATTTGACCCTTGGAGTGTCTTCGACCTACCTGGACTGTGGTCACTATGGACACAAGCTTGATGGGTTGGGGCACTGTTTAGGGTAACTGGAGGGTGCAGGGAGTGTGGTCTCCTCAGGAGGCGAGGTTACCTATCAACATCCTAGAAATATGTGCCTCTCTTTAGGCCCTTCAGTCTTGGTCCCTTTTCAAGCAAGAAAAATGTATTCAGTTCCAGTCAGACATCATCACTGCAGTAACGTACATCAATATTCAGGGAGGGACTCACAGTTTCTTAGCTATGCAAGAGGTATCTTACATTTACAAAACACAGAAGGGAACTGCACTCTCATACCGGAATGGGTACACATCCTATGACCCTGCAACATGCTCAGCCCTGGGTGCCACTGGCACTCACAGGAAGCTGCGCTGTCCCCAGAGCCACAAGCAGTTAACCCCAGACAGGTCTGGGTGCAAGAACCATAGGAAAAATGACAAAACAAATTAATACAACACACAGAGAAAACCCAGCACTCACTTACAAGCTCTCAGCTAAGATTTAAAAGCAAAAATGGAAAGGTTAGTCACCGCATCTGGCCAAATGGGACAAGCTCAGGTACCACATCAAGGTCCTTTCCAATACCTGAGACCCTAAAACAGCCACACAATGCAAGCTTTCAAATCCAAACAAACTGAAAACAAGGGAAGGGTGCACAGGAATATGTAACCACCCTAGACATATACAAAACACGGAAGGGAACTGCACTCTCATACCGGACCGGGTACACATCCCATGACCCTGCAACATGCTCAGCCCTGGGTGCCACTGGCACTCACAGGAAGCTGTGCTGTCCCCAGAGCCACAAGCAGTTAACCCCAGACAGGTCTGGGTGCAAGAACCATAGGGAAAATTACAAAACAAATTAATACAACACACAGAGAAAACCCAGCACTCACTTACAAGCTCTCAGCTAAGATTTAAAAGCAAAAATGGAAAGGTTAGTCACCGCATCTGGCCAAATGGGACAAGCTCAGGTACCACGTCAAGGTCCTTTCCAATACCTGAGACCCTAAAACAGCCAAACAATGCAAGCTTTCAAATCCAAACAAACTGAAAACAAGAGAAGGGTGCACAGGAATATGTAACCACCCTAGACATATACAAAACACGGAAGGGAACTGCACTCTCATACCGGACCGGGTACACATCCCATGACCCTGCAACATGCTCAACCCTGGGTGCCACTGGCACTCACAGGAAGCTGTGCTGTCCCAGGAGCCACAAGCAGTTAACCCCAGACAGGTCTGGGTGCAAGAACCATAGGGAAAATTACAAAACAAATTAATACAACACACAGAGAAAACCCAGCACTCACTTACAAGCTCTCAGCTAAGATTTAAAAGCAAAAATGGAAAGGTTAGTCACCACATCTGGCCAAATGGGACAAGCTCAGGTACCACGTCAAGGTCCTTTCCAATACCTGAGACCCTAAAACAGCCAAACAATGCAAGCTTTCAAATCCAAACAAACTGAAAACAAGAGAAGGGTGCACAGGAATATGTAACCACCCTAGACATATACAAAACACGGAAGGGAACTGCACTCTCATACCGGACCGGGTACACATCCCATGACCCTGCAACATGCTCAACCCTGGGTGCCACTGGCACTCACAGGAAGCTGTGCTGTCCCCAGAGCCACAAGCAGTTAACACCAGACAGGTCATTCCATTTTTGCTTTTAAATCTTAGCTGAGAGCTTGTAAGTGAGTGCTGGGTTTTCTCTGTGTGTTGTATTAATTTGTTTTGTAATTTTCCCTATGGTTCTTGCACCCACACCTGTCTGGGGTTAACTGATTGTGGCTCTGGGGACAGCACAGCTTCCTGTGAGTGCCAGTGGCACCCAGGGCTGAGCATGTTGCAGGGTCATGGGATGTGTACCCGGTCCGGTATGAGAGTGCAGTTCCCTTCCGTGTTTTGTATATGTCTAGGGTGGTTACATATTCCTGTGCACCCTTCCCTTGTTTTCAGTTTGTTTGGATTTGAAAGCTTGCATTGTGTGGCTGTTTTAGGGTCTCAGGTATTGGAAAGTACCTTGACGTGGTACCTGAGCTTGTCCCATTTGGCCAGATGCGGTGACTAACCTTTCCATTTTTGCTTTTAAATCTTAGCTGAGAGCTTGTAAGTGAGTACTGGGTTTTCTCTGTGTGTTGTATTAATTTGTTTTGTAATTTTCCCTATGGTTCTTGCACCCAGACCTGTCTGGGGTTAACTGCTTGTGGCTCTGGGGACAGCACAGCTTCCTGTGAGTGCCAGTGGCACCCAGGGCTGAGCATGTTGCAGGGTCATTCGATGTGTACTCGGTCCGGTATGAGAGTGCAGTTCCCTTCCGTGTTTTGTATATGTCTAGGGTGGTTACATATTCCTGTGCACCCTTCCCTTGTTTACAGTTTGTTTGGATTTGAAAGCTTGCATTGTGTGGCTGTTTTAGGGTCTCAGGTATTGGAAAGGACCTTGATGTGGTACCTGAGCTTGTCCCATTTGGCCAGATGCGGTGACTAACCTTTCCATTTTTGCTTTTAAATCTTAGCTGAGAGCTTATAAGTGAGTGCTGGGTTTTCTCTGTGTGTTGTATTAATTTGTTTTGTCATTTTCCCTATGGTTCTTGCACCCAGACCTGCCTGGGGTTAACTGCTTGTGGCTCTGGGGACAGCACAACTTCCTGTGAGTGCCAGTGGCACCCAGGGCTGAGCATGTTGCAGGGTCATGGGATGTGTACCCGGTCCGGTATGAGAGTGCAGTTCCCTTCCGTGTTTTGTATATGTCTAGGGTGGTTACATATTCCTGTGCACCTTTCCCTTGTTTTCAGTTTGTTTGGATTTGAAAGCTTGCATTGTGTGGCTGCTTTAGGGTCTCAGGTATTGGAAAGGACCTTGACGTGGTACCTGAGCTTGTCCCATTTGGCCAGATGCGGTGACTAACCTTTCCATTTTTGCTTTTAAATCTTAGCTGAGAGCTTGTAAGTGAGTGCTGGGTTTTCTCTGTGTGTTGTATCTTACAATTAGTCTCGGGCAGAGAAAAACCACTGCACCCTATAAGCCATACACATTCCTGGTGTGAACAATTGGGAAGCAGATTACCTAAGTTGTCAGTCTTTTCATCCAAGGGAATGGCCTCTTCATCAGGACATGTTCGATCAATTAGTGCTGAGGTGGGTTCTTCTGGAAATAGATCTAATAGCATCCAAACTGAACCGTAAACTTCCAGTTTATTGTGCCAGGTCAAGAGATCCAAGAGTGATAGCTATTCTAGTCTGCCCTTGGAATTTTCAACTGGCCTATCTATTTCCTCAGTTTGTTCTCCTTCTAAGAGTCATTGCTGGAAGCAAACAAGAATCCACTTCAGTAATGCTCATAGCTCTGGCTTGGCCCCACAGAGCTTGGTATGTGGACCTAATTTAGATGTCATCTCTTCCTCCATGGGCTCTTCCCCTAAGAAAGATCTGCTGTCTCAATGACCTTTGTATCATCCAAATCTCAAGTCTCTGAATTTGATGGTGTTGAGGTTGAACGCCCATGTCTCATAGACAGAGGTTTCTCAGACTCTTTTATCTCTACTATGCTACAAGCCAGAGAGCCCGTGACGCAAATAATTTATAAGATCTGGAAAGCTTACTTTCTTTGGTGTTCTAGAGATTTCTCTTGGAAATCTTTTAGAATCCCCAGAATTTTTCAGTTCCTTCAGGATGGACTGGATAAAGGTTCATCTTTTTTGCAAGCCTTGGTGCCTTGGAATTTTAATCTGGTTCATTATGTTTTGAAAGATCCCCCCTTTGACCCTATGCATACTCTGGAACTAAAATTATTGTCATGTATTGTCATGGAAAGTTATCTTTCTTGTTGCCATTTCTTTTGCTAGACATGTTTCTGAATTAACAGCTCTGTCTTATGATCACCCCTTTTTGGTTTTTCAAAAGGATAAAGCAGGCATGCAACTTAATATGATTTCTTCCGAAGATGGTGTCTTCAGAGAATATTATTCAGGAAATTGTTGTTCCTTTGCTGTGTCCACATCCTTTTAACTCTAAGGAACACCTACTACACAATATTGAGGTCACAATTTTATCTTCAGGCTACTAAAGATTTTAGACAGTCTTCTAGCTTATTTGTCCACTTTTCAGGTCCCAGAAAGGGTCAAAAGGCTACGGCAGTGCCCTTGGCATCAGGGCTCAAGCAGACTATTTTTGAGGCTTACTTGGTTACGGGAAAACTGCCTTCAAAAAGTGTAACTACTAGATCTGTAACTGCTTCCTGGGAAAATGATGCCTCCTTTAAATAGATTTGCAAGAAAGTATACAGACGGAAAAAATGACTGGGATTTCAGACTGAGGAGAGTGTTAAAAGGTTCAAGGTTTATTACACACAGATATCAGTGAGGCATTCCATTACTACAGTAGCATACATCCAACACGTTTCCTGCCCATTACGGCACTTCATCAGGGATACACAGCTGTTACCCCGTGTTCTTTAAATAGCCAAAGGAATTAACCCTTTAATGATTAACTATTTAAATATCAATTCAAGTAACAATTGAAGATATATAAATGTAATATTTAATATAGCCACTAATAGTTCATCCTTTCCACATATTTATACATTTCATATTCAAACCAACAAAAATTACAAATACAAGAATAAAAAAGAAAAAAACACACGTTTAAAAACAGCAATTTTAAACACTATGAAAAAATGAATACCATAATAACAGAGCTTATATAATCTCTTAATAATGTAAATATTAAACTATATTACAAATTTGTATTCAATAATAACATCCTCTTCTAAATACAAGTAAATATGGCTAAAAGAATGTTTATTCCATTAGTGAAGTAGTTAATGAACAGTATAGATGTAATACAATATACTATATTATAATATTTAGAAACTGCAGAAAGATTTCAGTATTTTATATATATATATATATATATATATATATATATATATATATATATATATATATATATATATATATATATATATATATATATATATATATACTGTATATATATATATATATATATATATATATGTTTCATGTTTAAGACTCCCAATGCAGCAAGTTTGTAAACTTTACTACTGAATAAGTTTTAAATATAAATATATAGTTACAAATGATACTGCCTAATTTCATATTTATAGTCTCCACATACAGCAAAGTGCAGTAACCACAAAAGCAAAAACAAAACAAAAACAATTGCAAAAAACAGAGATCTATTCCGTAGTAACAAAAAAGAAATATTCAGTTATATAAAAGTATTCAGTTATATAAATAAACAAAAACAAACAGAAAGGGCCAAATAGTATAAATATATGAATCTTAGTATAATATAATAGTGTTATGTAAAGATATAATATATCCCAAAGCCTGAACTGTCAGTTAATCTTCTACAAGTACAGGGAGTGCAGAATTATTAGGCAAGTTGTATTTTTGAGGATTAATTTTATTATTGAACAACAACCATGTTCTCAATGAACCCAAAAAACTCATTAATATCAAAGCTGAATAGTTTTGGAAGTAGTTTTTAGTTTGTTTTTAGTTATAGCTATTTTAGGGGGATATCTGTGTGTGCAGGTGACTATTACTGTGCATAATTATTAGGCAACTTAACAAAAAACAAATATATACCCATTTCAATTATTTATTTTTACCAGTGAAACCAATATAACATCTCAACATTCACAAATATACATTTCTGACATTCAAAAACAAAACAAAAACAAATCAGTGACCAATATAGCCACCTTTCTTTGCAAGGACACTCAAAAGCCTGCCATCCATGGATTCTGTCAGTGTTTTGATCTGTTCACCATCAACATTGCGTGCAGCAGCAACCACAGCCTCCCAGACACTGTTCAGAGAGGTGTACTGTTTTCCCTCCTTGTAAATCTCACATTTGATGATGGACCACAGGTTCTCAATGGGGTTCAGATCAGGTGAACAAGGAGGCAATGTCATTAGATTTTCTTCTTTTATACCCTTTCTTGCCAGCCACGCTGTGGAGTACTTGGACGCGTGTGATGGAGCATTGTCCTGCATGAAAATCATGTTTTTCTTGAAGGATGCAGACTTCTTCCTGTACCACTGCTTGAAGAAGGTGTCTTCCAGAAACTGGCAGTAGGACTGGGAGTTGAGCTTGACTCCATCCTCAACCCGAAAAGGCCCCACAAGCTCATCTTTGATGATACCAGCCCAAACCAGTACTCCACCTCCACCTTGCTGGCGTCTGAGTCGGACTGGAGCTCTCTGCCCTTTACCAATCCAGCCACGGGCCCATCCATCTGGCCCATCAAGACTCACTCTCATTTCATCAGTCCATAAAACCTTAGAAAAATCAGTCTTGAGATATTTCTTGGCCCAGTCTTGACATTTCAGCTTGTGTGTCTTGTTCAGTGGTGGTCGTCTTTCAGCCTTTCTTACCTTGGCCATGTCTCTGAGTATTGCACACCTTGTGCTTTTGGGCACTCCAGTGATGTTGCAGCTTTGAAATATGGCCAAACTGGTGGCAAGTGGCATCTTGGCAGCTGCACGCTTGACTTTTGTCAGTTCATGGGCAGTTATTTTGCGCCTTGGTTTTTCCACACGCTTCTTGCGACCCTGTTGACTATTTTGAATGAAACGCTTGATTGTTCGATGATCACGCTTCAGAAGCTTTGCAATTTTAAGAGTGCTGCATCCCTCTGCAAGATATCTCACTATTTTTGACTTTTCTGAGCCTGTCAAGTCCTTCTTTTGACCCATTTTGCCAAAGGAAAGGAAGTTGCCTAATAATTATGCACACCTGATATAGGGTGTTGATGTCATTAGACCACACCCCTTCTCATTACAGAGATGCACATCACCTAATATGCTTAATTGGTAGTAGGCTTTCAAGCCTATACAGCTTGGAGTAAGACAACATGCATAAAGAGGATGATGTGGTCAAAATACTCATTTGCCTAATAATTCTGCACTCCCTGTATATACCACTGAATTTATCTAGATTATATATGGATTAAATTAGAGGAAAAATGTTCTCTAGAAAGAAAGAGGGTATTAGTTCTGCAGGTATTAATCAGTAAATAATTTCAAGTCAGACATTTCATTGATGCCATCAGGATTCCCCGTTTTAAATGGTAAATCCAGAAGACCTCTTGCAAGGAGGTAACCTGGTCTTCTCTTCATATTTTTTCTAAATGTTATCATTTTGATATCTATGCTTCCCCTGAAGCTGCTTTTGTCAGGAAAGTCCTTCAGGCCACAGTGTTTGGCAAATAGGAACTACCATCTCTTTGTCCTACCTGTCCTTAACATGGACCCTCAGCTTGGGAATAGTATCCCACATCTTATGGACACCTATGGACTCTCATCATCTTACGAAAGAATTTATACTTACTGATAAATTTCTTTCTTTTGGGTTGAAGAGAGTCCATAGGACCCGGACGTGTTTTTTAAAATGGGCAACAGTTCTTATTTGCACCTCTTAACCCTTCTTTCGGTCTTTACTACCTTTTTTGTCTCTCGCCTATGGTCGGCTATATGTAAACTGAGTGGGGAGAGGAGGTAGGAGGGATTAAAAGCTCTTGTGAGGGTTCTTGAACTCCTCCTGGTGGCAGGAAATATATCCCACATGTTATGGACACCTATGGTATCTCATCATCCTGAAAGAATAACACTTACTAATTTATTAATAAAAAAAAGAAGAAAGAATCACACTTACTAATTTACTTACTAACGGCTAGATTTGGAATTTTGTTGGTAAGGACCCGCGTAGCTAACGCTGGCTTTTTTCTGGCCGCACCTTTAAAATAACTCTGGTATTGAGAGTCCACCGAATGGCTGCGTTAGGCTCCAAAAAAGGAGCGTAGAGCATATTTAACGCCACTGCAACTCTCGATACCAGAGTTGCTTACGGACGCGGCCAGCCTCAAAAACGTGCTCGTGCACGATTCCCCCTGAAAAAAAACCTAACACCTGCAAAAAAGCCGCGTTCAGCTCCTAACGCAGCCCAATTGTTTGCTATGGGGAAACACTTCCTACGTCTGCACCTAACACTCTAACATGAACCCCGAGTCTAAACACCCCTAACCTTACACTTATTAACCCCTAATCTGCCGCCCCCGCTATTGCTGACCCCTGCATATTATTATTAACCCCTAATCTGCCGCTCCGTAAACCGCCGCTACTTACATTATCCCTATGTACCCCTAATCTGCTGCCCCTAACACCGCCGACCCCTATATTATATTTATTAACCCCTAATCTGCCCCCCACAACGTCGCCTCCATCTGCCTACACTTATTAACCCCTAATCTGCCGACCGGACCTGAGCGCTACTATAATAAAGTTATTAACCCCTAATCCGCCTCACTAACCCTATAATAAATAGTATTAACCCCTAATCTGCCCTCCCTAACATCGCTGACACCTAACTTCAATTATTAACCCCTAATCTGCTAACTGGAGCTCACCGCTATTCTAATAAATGTATTAACCCCTAAAGCTAAGTCTAACCCTAACACTAACACCCCCCTAAGTTAAATATAATTTTAATCTAACGAAATTAATTATCTCTTATTAAATAAATTATTCCTATTTAAAGCTAAATACTTACCTGTAAAATAAATCCTAATATAGCTACACTATAAATTATAATTATATTATAGCTATTTTAGGATTAATATTTATTTTACAGGTAACTTTGTAATTATTTTAACCAGGTACAATAGCTATTAAATAGTTAATAACTATTTATTAGTTACCTAGTTAAAATAATAACAAAATTACCTGTAAAATAAATCCTAACCTAAGTTACAATTAAACCTAACACTACACTATCATTAAATTAATTAAATAAAATATCTACAATTACCTACAATTAAACCTAACACTACACTATCAATACATGAATTAAATACAATATCTACAAATAACTACAATGAAATGAACTAACTAAAGTACAAAAAATAAAAAAGAACTAAGTTACAAAAAAATAAAAAAATATTTACAAACATAAGGAAAATCTTACAACAATTTTAAACTAATTACACCTACTCTAAGCCCCCTAATAAAATAACAAAGCCCCCCAAAATAAAAAATGCCCTACCCTATTCTAAATTACTAAAGTTCAAAGCTCTTTTACCTCACCAGCCCTGAACAGGGCCCTTTGCGGGGCATGCCCCAAAGAATTCAGCTCTTTTGCCTGTAAAAAAAAACATACAATACCCCCCCAACATTACAACCCACCACCCACATACCCCTAATCTAACCCAAACCCCCCTTAAATAAACCTAACACTAAGCCCCTGAAGATCATCCTACCTTGTCTTCACCATACCAGGTTCACCGATCGGTCCTGGCTCCAAAATCTTCATCTAACCCAAGCGGGGGCTGGCGATCCATCATCCGGCGGCTGAAGAGGTCCAGAAGAGGCTCCAAAGTCTTCATCCTATCCGGGAAGAAGAGTAGATCCGGACCGGCAACCATCATCTTCCAAGCGGCATCTTCTATCTTCATCCGATGAGGACCGGCTCCATCCTGAAGACCTCCACCGCGGACCCATCTTCATCCGGCGACGTCCAACTGAAGAATGATGGTTCCTTTAAGGGACGTCATCCAAGATGGCGTCCCTTGAATTCCGATTGGCTGATAGGATTCTATCAGCCAATCGGAATTAAGGTAGGAATATTCTGATTGGCTGATGGAATCAGCCAATCAGAACCAAGATCAATCCGATTGGCTGATCCAATCAGCCAATCAGATTGAGCTCACATTCTATTGGCTGATCGGAACAGCCAATAGAATGCAAGCTTAATCTGATTGGCTGATTGGATCAGCCAATCGGATTGATGATAGAAGATGCCGCTTGGAAGATGATGGTTGCCGGTCCAGATCTACTCTTCTTCCCGGATAGGATGAAGACTTTGGAGCCTCTTCTGGACCTCTTCAGCCGCCGGATGATGGATCGCCAGCCCCCGCTTGGGTTGGCTGAAGATTTTGGAGCCAGGACCGATCGGTGAACCTGGTATGGTGAAGACAAGGTATGATGATCTTCAGGGGCTTAGTGTTAGGTTTATTTAAGGGGGGTTTGGGTTAGATTAGGGGTATGTGGGTGGTGGGTTGTAATGTTGGGGGGGGGGGTATTGTATGTTTTTTTTACAGGCAAAAGAGCTGAATTCTTTGGGGCATGCCCCGCAAAGGGCCCTGTTCAGGGCTGGTAAGGTAAAAGAGCTTTGAACTTTAGTAATTTATAATAGGGTAGGGCATTTTTTATTTTGGGGGGCTTTGTTATTTTATTAGGGGGCTTAGAGTAGGTGTAATTAGTTTAAAATTGTTGTAAGATTTTTCTTATGTTTGTAAATATTTTTTTATTTTTTGTAACTTAGTTCTTTTTTATTTTTTGTACTTTAGTTAGTTTATTTCATTGTAGTTATTTGTAGGTATTGTATTTAATTAATGTATTGATAGTGTAGTGTTAGGTTTAATTGTAACTTAGGTTAGGATTTATTTTACAGGTAATTTTGTAATTATTTTAACTATTTTAGCTATTAAATAGTTCTTAACTATTTAATATCTATTGTACCTGGTTAAAATAAATACAAAGTTGCCTGTAAAATAAATATTAATCCTAAAATAGCTATAATATAATTATAATTTATATTGTAGCTATATTAGGATTTATTTTACAGGTAAGTATTTAGCTTTAAATAGGAATAATTTATTTAATAAGAGTTAATTTATTTTGTTAGATTTAAATTATATTTAAGTTAGGGGGGTGTTAGTGTTAGGGTTAGACTTAGCTTTAGGGGTTAATATCGAAAAAAAGAACACTGAACTATTTCCCAAAATGAATAAACTGTATCTGTGTCAGACACAGGCTTGAGGGAATGAATGATGTGTTTGGATTTTCTAAACCAGGACAGCTGTATTCATTCAGAGGTAAGACAGGTATAGTAAATGTGTACAAAAATATGTAAAGTTCCAATGAATCCTGTGACCCCTATTTATTCACAGCCCCTGTTATTTATCAGACAGTACAGAAAAATCCCACTGTATAAATGTATGGTGGTGATTTTTATATTGGAAGTCCAAACAAACACATCAAAATACAAGTAACTCACTCACCCTTCTTCTTTTGTATAAGAGCCGGGTTGTTTAGCTTTCAAATGTCACTGGGATATAGCGTTGCTGAAAATCGGAGCATAGTTGGAGATACCTTCTGTAGTGTATACGATATATGGTGCATCCAGTGAGAGAGAGTACTTGTGAAGCTGCTGGGAGCGGTTTGAAGCCAGGACAAACCGCCAAAAAATGATACAATCAAAATACTTCCACACAGGTGAAAAGGTTCCAGCAGTGAATGGATCGAGATAGAAAGTTTAAAAATGTATCCTTTATTAGTATCCGTAGAAAGTGTACTGTGTAGATTTCACAGAAAAAACTTACAATATCACAGCCAGTAAGCTAGTCAGCCCAAAAGCTCTATATCTAACAGACCAACATGTTTCGTGCTGGTACAGCACTTCGTCAGGGATAGTGAAGGGTTAACTGTTCACCTGTTAAATGCATATCCGTTCCAATCAAAACGCAGCAGCTTTGCTCTGTCCAATAAGGAACAAGATACTGAATTCAAATTGTGTGTCATGCAATGCTTCGTTTGTATGTTTAGCTTGGACCAAAGTTGCAGCAACAGGTGTTCAATATAAGACTAATCATTAGTTGTACATACATAAAAAAATAACAGAAGATATAGAGCTAAATTATGTAAATAAGATCTCAATGGGAATGAAATAAAAAACAGCACGATTGAATATCCACATGGAATTAAAAGCACCTTAGTATTGCAGCCGACATATGCTGCGCTATAGCAGTAAACAAACTTAACTATACATTTGTATACAAAATATGAATGCAACAATTTATGTTATATTATATTATGTATCAGCTAAGTAGCTGAAAAGTATCAATTTAATATAGTGGTAGATACATAAACAGCCTTACATGAGTATGCAGAATGTGCTACAGACCTGCAGAGTTAAGTCTTTTAAGGAAGTATCTAAAGTATTTTTTGTATTTTTAGCTTCTAGTTATCCTTATTAGACTGATCTGTAGAGGGACCTAATCCGTTGTGCATTAAGCGAACTAGGTGCATGTATATGCATGTATCTTTTAAAGAAGTATACTAGGTATTGTTCAACTTCTAGCTATCCTTATTGATCTGACCTGTGAAGGGATATAATCCGTTATGTACAGAAATAGCTAAGTGCAGCTAAGTTGTTAGGATAGAATCCCTAGATTATGAATAAATTTGACAATTTGATTTGTTTCTATATTAAAATGCTTATTAGCAGTAAAATGCTTGTTAACTATATACCTGCTGGAGAGAACCAAAAAAGTGTAATTTCCATATTACTATCGTTAAACAACTATTTAGACCGAGAGGGAAAGTGAATTTTATATATATTATTCTTGTTAATATCCATTGTAATGTGTATTCTATCTTATATATTTCCGTGATGGAGATAAAAAAAGAAACAAGTGAACTTAAAATCTTACAATTAAAAAAAGTGAGAAAAAAGTGAAAAAATATATTTCCATTGTAATGAAATGGAAATTTAGTGATAAAGATAATGACACCTTTATGTGTCATTGTCGGATCTTAACTGTGTAGATCCTAAGTGAACCACATATTTTTGGCGAGTGAGTTTAATTTAGACCGACTAAACTTGTGAGAGACCTAAAGAAAATGTGTAAAGGTTGTGATAGTTGTTTATCCTATGAATAATTTTAAATCTGATTTTTCATTAATACCTATTGGAGCTCCTGTTTGTAATCTGAATATCCAAAAGGTTTCGCTTTTATTTAATTTATCATGTCTATTTCCTCCAGTATTTAATTTGGGAACATAATCAATAGCCTTGAATGAGAAATATTTATGTGGTTTTTCACAATGTGACCTGAAATGCTTGGCCACCGGAGTCTTAGGCTCCTTATCTGATAGAGATAAGAGATGCTCCCTTATTCGGTCTTTGAGCATACGAGAGGTACGACCTGTATATTGTTTCTTACATAGTTTACAGGTGATTAAATATACCACAAAGATCGAATTACATGTCAAGTTGTGTTTTAATTTGAATGTTTCACCAGTATGATATGATGAGAACGAAGAATCAACTTCAGCGTATTCACATGATTTACATGGAGTGGTGCCACATTTAAAAAAAAACAATTTTGGTTCTAACCAGGTTCTCTGAACATGGTCAATTTTTTTATCAAAATGTCTTTTTAGGTTATTACCAATATCCCTCGCCTTCCTAGATACAAATTTTATGTTGTTTAAAATGTTACTATCAAGAAGTTTGTCTTTTTCTAATATGACTAGATTTTTCTTTATCACTGCGCAAATTTGTTGGTATTGGCTGCTATATTTAGTTGAAAAGACTACACTTGAACCTGAGTAATCGGTTTTTTGTGTTATCTTATCTGTTAGTAGTTCATGTCTGTCCATGGATAGGACTTCATTTGATATATTCATCAATGTATTCTTTTTGTAACCTCTGGCTGATAATCTTTGCGTGAGGTCTTCAGCCTGTTGTTTGTACTGTATTATATTGGTACAATTCCTACGAAGGCGCATATACTGGCCCTTAGGGATTCCTCTTTTTAGATGTTCAGGATGATGTGAATTTGCCCTGAGAATAGTATTCCCTGCTATGGGCTTTCGATAAGTTTCGGTCTCTATTTTATTGTCATGGACTTTAAGCAGAACATCCAAAAAAGCTAATTGAGTCTTAGAACTACTGTGTGTGAATTTTAGATTCATGTTGTTATCATTTATATATTCCAGAAAACCTTGTAATTGTGTATCTGTGCCTCTCCAAATGACCAACAGGTCATCTATATACCTGAAATATGCTTTTATGCAAGACTTAAAGGGATTTGTATCAGTATAGATTTTAATTATTTCGAAAAAACTTAGGTATAAATTTGCATACGAGGGGGAAAATTTTGCCCCCATCGCAGTACCACATTTTTGCAAATAATATTGTCCCAAGAACAAAAAATAATTATGAGTTAGAAGATAACCTACTGTCTCTATGAGAAATTCAATATAATCCAAATCATAATTGGTGTGTCTTCTCAGCATGTGATGAAGTGCATAACACCCTTGGTTGTGGGGGATGCAGGAATACAGGGAAGAGACATCAATAGAAACGAGAGTGCAATTGTCATCCAGTACAACCTGGTCAAGCATATTCAGGAGATGTTTAGTGTCCCTTACGTGACCTGGTGTGGAGCTAACAATAGGCTGTAAATGTTCATCTATAAAGGCACCCAATTTCTCCTCTAGTGTGACAATACCAGAAATGATAGGCCTGCCAGGGGGAAACTTAGGATCTTTATGTATTTTAGGTATGTGTTTGAAAACTGAAATCTGTGGATGTGTCACTTTAAGTTTATCTGCTGTCATTTTCGTTATGAAGCCTGTGTATACAGATTGGTTTAAGAATTTGTCAAGATCTTGTTGAAACTTTATAGTAGGGTTAAAACTAAGCCTGCTATAAGTATCCACATCATCCAGTTGTCTTATGGCTTCCTTGATGTAGCAATCTATATTTTGGACTACAACTGAGCCTCCTTTGTCTGAGCTGGTGATCACTAGATTATCATTATTTCTTAGCTTGTTCAAAGCCATTCTTTCTAGTTTACTGAGGTTATCACCTTTGATTTTCTTTCTTTCCTTATTTTTATGTGTGTTCTGATGTAGCTCAGTTAGTTCTTTTTCTACTATGGTGTGAAATGCTTCTATTAGGTCACCTCTCATTTGGATGGGATAAAACTTTTCATTTTTTGTTTTTACTTTGACAGATGGTATGATGTGTGCACTGGTGTCATGTCTAAAGCTTTCGCTATTAAGGCTCAATAGATCAATAAGACTACATTGTTCTTCAAAATTAGAGATGCTATTGAAATTAGTTAGGTGTATTTCAGGGTCTGTAGTGTCATTAGTATCACATTCGAACTCATTTTGTGTGCCTGTATTGAAATGCCTCTTTAAAGTAAGATTTCGTATAAACTTATTTACATCTATTAAAGTTTCAAATAATGAAAAATCAGTAGTTGGTGCAAATGTTAAACCCTTTGATAGAACTTTTGTTTCTACATTTGACAAATTAACATCTGAAAGGTTAATCACATTAATTTCATTATTTCTATTAGGACCACATTCTGATTTCTCATCAGTAATAAAGTCCTTATTTGTGTTCGTTAGTTTTTTCGTGTTGTGCCTCCTCTTCTTCTGCTGGGGTACCTCACTGGCAGTCCTCTTTCTTCTTCCTCGTTTTTTGACTGCCTTTTCTGGCTTACTTCTTTCATTTTATTTGATGTATTAGTAGCCGTTAACTCAGGAACTGCAATGGGACTGCTGCCATCTTTTGGGCGAACACTGTTATCAGATGAAGTTTCTGCCCTGGGGGTTGATGCTCTTGGACTTTCCACAGATGAAGTTTCAAAGCTAGAGAAAGTGACTTTTTTATTTGTTTGCCCTCTGTTGTTACTGTTGTTATGACCTCTCCTGTTTTTCGATCTATTAGAGTTCTTTTGTATGGTAGTCCAATTGTAAACCACGTCAAGGTCATAATCTTTGCAGTCACGATGATATTTTTTAGCTTTGCGATCTGATAATTCCTCATTAAGTTTTCTCAAGGTTTCAGTTAATTGATTATTGTAGCTTTCATATTTTGGATCAGAGACAAAAACAGAGATGCTATTTTTAACTGTTTTTAATTCTTCCAGGACCTCGCCGTGATCTTCTTTTTTGCTATTAAGCAATTGTTTCATCAGAATTAGGGAGCATTGGGTTAAGGTGTTGTTCCATTCCGTCATAAAACCTTTTTTCTGTTTTGCATAGGCTGGATATTTTTTCATCCTTAGCCCTCTTGGGATTTTGTTCTCTTCGATATAGATTTGTAAGAATTCAATCTCCCACCACAGTTTTAATTCTTTTACTTCCAATTGTTCCCTCTTTGAAAACAAACTTGCCAGGTCCAATTCATTAAGACCAGTAATGGGCTGACTACTGATTAGAGATTGCAATTTTGCTTTTCTGGCTGTGACATTCTCGATATCCATTATTATAGTTCAAACAGGCAGACAGTAAAAATATCGAATGAATGAATGATGTGTTTGGATTTTCTAAACCAGGACAGCTGTATTCATTCAGAGGTAAGACAGGTATAGTAAATGTGTACAAAAATATGTAAAGTTCCAATGAATCCTGTGACCCCTATTTATTCACAGCCCCTGTTATTTATCAGACAGTACAGAAAAATCCCACTGTATAAATGTATGGTGGTGATTTTTATATTGGAAGTCCAAACAAACACATCAAAATACAAGTAACTCACTCACCCTTCTTCTTTTGTATAAGAGCCGGGTTGTTTAGCTTTCAAATGTCACTGGGATATAGCGTTGCTGAAAATCACAGCATAGTTGGAGATACCTTCTGTAGTGTATACGATATATGGTGCATCCAGTGAGAGAGAGAGTACTTGTGAAGCTGCTGGGAGCGGTTTGAAGCCTGGACAAACCGCCAAAAAATGATACAATCAAAATACTTCCACACAGGTGAAAAGGTTCCAGCAGTGAATGGATCGAGATAGAAAGTTTAAAAATGTATCCTTTATTAGTATCCGTAGAAAGTGTACTGTGTAGATTTCACAGAAAAAACTTACAATATCACAGCCAGTAAGCTAGTCAGCCCAAAAGCTCTATATCTAACAGACCAACATGTTTCGTGCTGGTACAGCACTTCGTCAGGGATAGTGAAGGGTTAACTGTTCACCTGTTAAATGCATATCCGGTCCAATCAAAACTCAGCAGCTTTGCTCTGTCCAATAAGGAACAAGATACTGAATTCAAATTGTGTGTCAACTTAGCTGCACTTAGCTATTTCTGTACATAACGGATTATATCCCTTCACAGGTCAGATCAATAAGGATAGCTAGAAGTTGAACAATACCTAGTATACTTCTTTAAAAGATACATGCATATACATGCACCTAGTTCGCTTAATGCACAACGGATTAGGTCCCTCTACAGATCAGTCTAATAAGGATAACTAGAAGCTAAAAATACAAAAAATACTTTAGATACTTCCTTAAAAGACTTAACTCTGCAGGTCTGTAGCACATTCTGCATACTCATGTAAGGCTGTTTATGTATCTACCACTATATTAAATTGATACTTTTCAGCTACTTAGCTGATACATAATATAATATAACATAAATTGTTGCATTCATATTTTGTATACAAATGTATAGTTAAGTTTGTTTACTGCTATAGCGCAGCATATGTCGGCTGCAATACTAAGGTGCTTTTAATTCCATGTGGATATTCAATCGTGCTGTTTTTTATTTCATTCCCATTGAGATCTTATTTACATCATTTAGCTCTATATCTTCTGTTATTTTTTTATGTATGTACAACTAATGATTAGTCTTATATTGAACACCTGTTGCTGCAACTTTGGTCCAAGCTAAACATACAAACGAAGCATTGCATGACACACAATTTGAATTCAGTATCTTGTTCCTTATTGGACAGAGCAAAGCTGCTGAGTTTTGATTGGACCGGATATGCATTTAACAGGTGAACAGTTAACCCTTCACTATCCCTGACGAAGTGCTGTACCAGCACGAAACATGTTGGTCTGTTAGATATAGAGCTTTTGGGCTGACTAGCTTACTGGCTGTGATATTGTAAGTTTTTTCTGTGAAATCTACACAGTACACTTTCTACGGATACTAATAAAGGATACATTTTTAAACTTTCTATCTCGATCCATTCACTGCTGGAACCTTTTCACCTGTGTGGAAGTATTTTGATTTTAGGGGTTAATACATTTATTAGAATAGCGGTGAGCTCCAGTCGGCAAATTAGGGGTTAATGTTTGAAGTTAGGTGTCGGCGATGTTAGGGAGGGAAGATTAGGGGTTAATACTATTTATTATAGGGTTAGTGAGGCGGATTAGGGGTTAATAACTTTATTATGATAGCGGTGCGGTCCGCTCGGCAGATTAGGGGTTTATAAGTGTAGGCAGGTGGAGGCGACGTTGTGGGGGGCAGATTAGGGGTTAATAAATATAATATAGGGGTCGGCAGTGTTAGGGGCAGCAGATTAGGGGTACATAGCTATAATGTAGGTGGCGGCTCTTTGCGGTCGGCAGATTAGAGGTTAATTATTGTAGGTAGCTGGCTGCGACGTTGTGGGGAGCAGGTTAGGGGTTAATAAATATAATAAAGGGGTCGGCGGTGTTAGGGGCATCAGATTAGGGGTACATAAGGATAACGTAGGTGGCGGTCGGCAGATTAGGGGTTAAAAAATTAAATCGAGTGGCGGCGATGTGGGGGGCCTTGGTTTAGGGGTACATAGGTAGTTTATGGGTGTTAGTGTACTTTAGAGTACAGTAGTCAAGAGCTTTATGAACCGGCGTTAGCCCAGAAAGCTCTTAACTACTGACTTTTTTCTGCGGCTGGAGTTTTGTCGTTAGATTTCTAACGCTCACTTCAGCCACGACTCTAAATACCGGAGTTAGAAAAATCCCATTGAAAAGATAGGATACGAAATTGACGTAAGGGGATCTGCGGTATGGAAAAGTCGCGGCTGAAAAGTGAGCGTTAGACCCTTTTTTGAGTGACTCCAAATACCGGAGGTAGCCTAAAACCAGCGTTAGGAGCCTCTAACGCTGGTTTTCACGGCTACCGCCAAACTCCAAATCTAGGCCTAATTTATTAATAAAAAGCTATTAAAATAAAACCAATCAATAGATATATCTATATCATACAAATCAATCAAATATAAAGCAATATTGTATAGAACATGCATAAGAAATATATATTTTCACAGAATAAAAAAATGATAAAAAAACACACACTATAATCTGGATTGGACTGAGGTTATCACCCTATTGGCGCCTCTTTTCATTCCATTCAGGATTGGTTTTGGCTAGTGTTAGGTTTAATTGTAGGTAATTGTAGGTATTTTATTTAATTAATTTATTGATAGTGTAGTGTTAGGTTTAATTGTAACTTAGGTTAGGATTTATTTTACAGGTAATTTTGTAATTATTTTAACTTGGTAACTATTAAATAGTTATTAACTATTTAATAGCTATTGTACCTGGTTATAATAATTACAAAGTTGCCTGTAAAATAAATATTAATCCTAAAATAGCTACAATATAATTATAATTTATATTGTAGCTATATTAGGGTTTATATTTCAGGTATTTAGCTTTAAATAGGAATAATTTATTTAATAAGAGTTAATTTATTTTGTTAGATTTAAATTATATTTAAGTTAGGGGGGTGTTAGGGTTATGGTTAGACTTAGCTTTAGGGGTTAATACATTTATTATAGTAGCGGTGTGGTCGGCAGATTAGGGGTTAATAATTGTAGGTAGGTGGAGGCGACGTTGGGGGCGGCAGATTAGGGGTTAATAAATATAATATAGGGGTTGGCTGTGTTAGGGGCAGCAGATTAGGGGTACATGGGTATAATGTAGGTTGTGGCTGTGTACGGAGCGGCAGATTAGGGGTTAAAAAAAATATGCAGGTGTCAGCGATAGCGGGGGCGGCAGATTAGGGGTTAATAAATATTATGTAGGCGTCGGCGGTATTAGGGGCAGCAGATTGGGGTACATAGGGATAACGTAGGTGGCGGCAGTGTGCGGTCTGCAGATTAGGGGTAAAAAAAATTAATAGAGTGGCGGCGATGCGGGGGGCCTCGGTTTAGGGGTACATAGGTAGTTTATGGGTGTTAGTGTACTTTAGAGCACAGTAGTTAAGAGCTTTAAAAACCGACGTTAGCCCAAAAAGATCTTAACTACTGACTTTTTTCTGCGGCTGGAGTTTTGTCGTTAGATTTCTAACACTCACTTCAGCCACGACTCTAAATACCGGCGTTAGAAAGATCCCATTGAAAAGATAGGATACGCAATTGACGTAAGGGTATCTGCGGTATGGAAAAGTCGCGGCTGCAAAGTGAGCGTTAGACCCTTTCCTGACTGACTCTAAATACCAGCGGTAGCCCAAAACCAGCGTTAGGAGCCTCTAACGCTGGTTTTGACGGCTAACGCCAAACTCTAAATCTAGCCGTTAGTTAATAATTGTAAGGTTATATAGATTTATTTTAATTATATTTAAGTTAGGGGTTGTTAAGGTTATGTTAGGTTTAGATTTAGGCTTAGGGTTACATTAGGGTTAGGTTTAGGGGTTAATAACTTTAGAATAGTGGCGGCGACATTGGGGGCGGCAGATTATGGGTTAATAACTAATGTAGGTTGCAACAATGTTAGGGGCAGCAGATTAGGGGTTAATAACTGTATGTAGATGGCGACAATATCAGGGGTGGCAGATTAGGGGTTAATAACTGTATGTAGGTGGCGGCGATGTTAGGGGCAGCAGATTATGGGTTAATAACTGTATGTAGGTGGAGGCGATATCGGGGGTGGCAGATTAGGGGTTAATAACTGTAATGTAGGTGGCGGCAATGTTAGGGGCAGCAGATTAGGGGTGTTTAGACTCAGGGTTTATGTTAGGGTGTTAGGTTTAAGCATAACTTTTTATTTTCCCCATAGACATCAATGGGGCTGCGTTACAGAGCTTTTGTTTCCGCAATCGCAAATGTTAGACTTTTTTTTGCTGTTTTGATGTTTATGGGAAAATCGTGCATGAGCACGTCAAAGCAGCACTTGATTTTGGTGCGGTATGGAGCTCAATGCCCCCATATCGCCTGCACAAGCCAGCTTTTTAAAAACCTGTAATAGCAGCGCTATGGGGAGGTGAAATAACGCCGAAAATGTTGCGGTCGTTAATTTCCCTATAGCGCTCAAAACTCGTAATCTAAAAAATGTTTGTTCATATGCAGTCACAGACTCACAACATAATTTAAAGGGACACTGAACCCAAATTTTTTCTTTCGTGATTCAGACAGAGCATGACATTTTAAGCAACTTTCTAATTTACTCCTATTATCAAATTTTCTTCATTCTCTTGGTATCTTTATTTGAAATGCAAGAAAGTAAGTTTAGATGCCGGCCCATTTTTGGTGAACAACCTGGGTTGTTCTTGCTGATTGGTGGATAAATTCATCCACCAATAAAAAAGTTCTGTCCAGAGTTCTTAACAAAAAAAAAAAAAAAGCTTAGATGCCTTTTTTTTCAAATAAAGATAGCAAGAGATCTGAGAAAAATTGATAATAGGAGCAAATTAGAAAGTTGCTTAAAAATGCATGCTCTATCTGAATCAGGAAAGAAAAAAAATTGGGTTCAGTGTTCCTTTAATTAATTATTATGTATCATTTATTGAAAGACTCTGTATCATTAACTGGATGTTGGACAACTTTAATGGCCATAAGTGAGGTGATCCAATGACAACATCTAATGGTTAGGAACTCTAAATAGGCTGGGTTTCTTTAGGGGCACGACATTTGTCCAATTCTTTGTCACTGATACATGAGTTAAATATATTTTTTTAGGTTTCATCTGATTAGGTTTAGAAGTGACATTCTTTTTGCTTTTGAGAGACCTGATAGTTGAAAACTATATTTGGTAAAACAAACACTTGTCAACTAGAAGGTTACCATTTGTCCCAAAATATTTAACTGTAAATAGACTGTTCTGTCATAAGAGTTCCCCTACTAACACACAAAAATCCCATGTTTTGCTCATCAACTTTATTTTCTCTTTCACAGGGAGAATATTCTAGTCTTGGACATATATTTTGAGGCACTGAATTATGAGACAATAGAACAAAGAAAGGCTTATGAGGTGGCTGGGCTCCTTGGTGAGTCTTTTTTTTTTTTTACTTCTCCTAATTCCAACCCTCATAAATATTTGATATCTTCATCTAGATTCCTGCAACAACGTTTCTCATGAGTGATGTACTTTTATAACATGTATACCTGTCTGTCTACAGGTGATATCGGGGGTCAGATGGGTCTGTTCATAGGAGCAAGTATTCTGACTATATTAGAGCTATTTGACTACATATATGAGGTGAGAGAAAAATATACCATATACTCTGCATGTGGCTCAGTGGACTATACAAATGTATACCCTGTTCCTTTTTATATGGAAGTTAAACATATTGCTCTGTATAATACAAAGATACACGTACTTATATTCATATAATACATATATTGGTATAATACAGACCACTTTGCTCTGTATACAGTAAAATGTAGAAAACACTGTTACACATGTTGATCTGTGTATAATACACATAAACACTCTTCTGTAAATTATACATGCGCATTTGAATTAAAAATCAAATACAATGTGTTGTTTTATCAGTATTTTAAGAAATGAATGTAACTGTTAGCTAATTCAATTAAAAGACATGTTCTAATTCATTGCTGTCCTTAAATAGCAATGTATTTATCCCTGCAAAGAGGTAAAACACATCTAAATGATGTACTTATTTCATTTCAGGTTAGACATAGTAGTCATAGAACATATCTGAGGCCTTTTTGCCTGGTGACTAGTGCTTGGGTGTGCATCACTTTCATAGAAACAACAGAAAAAATAGAAAGATTACGTGCCCTTTACAGAATTGCAGTATTCTTGAAACTTGTATAATATAAGATCAATACGTTAAACTAAGAATTAGAAAATTGTATGATCTATTGGTTAATCAATACACTTTTGCTTTCAGACAGATCCCATCATCCCTCTAGTTCATCAGTGCACAAATAATTCCGTTGTAGTTAATTCTGAATGTTATATTCCAAAGGGTGCATCAGAAAACATTCCATTAATAGCCCAGCAAGATAAGGCTCTTAAAAAATACTTGAATACATCAAACATGTCCCTGGTAGCATTTAAAAACTGAGCATAGCAGAATGATTAAAAACAAGGTACCTATTCCGATTCATTAGAGTGTGAAAAAGCTTAACTTGGATTGCTTTTTTAGTCTTTCTTTTATCATATGTACAATTAACAATTTCATGTTGTTTTGTGTAAAATTACAATTAACATCTTTAAAATGTCCAAACACAAAATTGTGATTACACTTGAATATTTTGATGACCATACATTAGTTGTGTACAAGATTCTAGGTTTAAAAGTGTGATTTGAGATACATTTTGGTTTAGTTCTCAGAGTGTGAATTGTTAGTAAAACAGTTATTTTATCGCACATAAGTGACTTAAATGAGTAAGCAAAAAAAGAGCAGTTATCTGGGTACTCAAGAAGGTAGTAAAAAGTTAAATCTTTATTTTAGAAAAAGTGGTTTAAAAATGCATAGATATGCAAGACAAGGAACAAGGAAGGCTGTCCTGACGCATTTCATGTCCCCTAGTGGTGCTTAGTCATAGGATATACACTCTAAAGAGACCATCTCATATTTAAAGGTCACCCAGCCAATCAGAGACCTGTATTAGGCCACACATGGTGACGCCCCCTTCAAGCATAAGGTGGAATCAACATGAAAAGTAAAACAATAATATATAATAAAACAATAATTCGTAATCCTTGTAGTTTGCTAAAAGGTGCCTATAAATATATATATAGTTCATGCACATAATTATGAATTATAAGAACAAATCCATAGTACATATTTTAAAATAAACTACCTAGGATGTATATGTCTATTTATTCAATACATTTGTGGCATGCTATGTTGACCTGATATATGATGATCTGGAATACATTTATTATATGATTGTGTAAGAATTTCAAGTACACTAGAAGAGCTGACTATTTATGAGTTCGGGGATAAATCATTTAATATGACTGAAGATTCAGTCAATAAAAATAATACCATTTGGGTGTCTCGTATCCAACTTTAAAATCCAAAATAGTTCTCTTTTTGTAAGTGATTTGTGTCTATCACCCCCCCCCCCTAAAATTCCTATTGAACATTTCAATGATCTGCACTCCAAAGTTAGGGACACCAATGAGGTGCAGACCATTGAAATGTTTGGCTATGGCTGAATCTTTGTTAAAATTCTCAACATGCCTAAGATGCTCTCTAACCCTGTTGCGGAGTTCGCGAGAGGTCTGACCTACATACTGTTGATGGCAGTGGTTGCAGGTGATAAGATATACAACCTATTTAGTCCTGTAGGTGGTGTAAAGGTTAATTTCAAATGTCCTCTGTGTAAACGTAGAATAAAAACATTGTCCCGGTATCAATGTTTTACATGCTTTACAATTAAAGTTGCTACATTTGAAATGACCTTTATGATAAAGCCAGGTTTGACTTAAATGTGTAATACCATAGACTCTACTAGAAATATGACTTTTATTCTATTTAAGTCACTCTTTAGAAAGCACTAATGATTCCAGCGTTTTCTGCTGCCCATATCAATTTCAGTTCTGAAAGAGCAGCTCTATTAATGAACTATACGGCATGTCCAGTAAAGGATCTTGAAACTTTGAGTGGATATCCAAGACATTAATGTTGGTTATAAATGATTTGTGAGCAATAATAGAGGTCAGAGATGAGGATTGACAAATTCCCCCCCATAAAAACGTCTTTAAAACGAAGTACTGTGATAGGTTGATTATCTGAAAGGGACATCATAGACAATACTGCATGAGCACATTTTTAATTTTAAATAGAAGCATATTTGCAAATATATATCACTGTTATCAGCAGCACATATGGTATTTAAACACTTTGCCTGCTAAGACAGGATGCAATGGTCAAGTGTCTCATCAGTAATCACTGCTGACTCTCTGGGTAGGGAAGTGGTGCACATGCAAGCACAGTATATGTGCACATGCTGCTGAAACAGTGATAACTTTTGCTAAAAGCATTTTTCATAATAGAAACATAGTGCAAAAATGATTCTGTTCAAAATTAAAATGCACGCATGCACATTTCAGTTTTGACTATAATGTACTTTTACTGTCTTCAATGAACATGTGACAACAGTCCATTAAACCAATCAACATTTAGGTGGGTGTTTGGGAACAAATGGTAAGATCACAAGGAATGTGATCATTTCTTTCATACAGGTGGTGAGAGTCCATGATCCATTACTCCTGGGAATTACTTTTCCCTACCACTTGGAGGAGGCAAAGATTCCCAAACACCAAGAGCTCTATAAAACCCCTCCCACCTCACAGGTACCTCAGTCTTCTCTTTGCCTCAGCATTTGTGCATTTATTTCTTCAGAGAGAGGGGCTTTCAGTCTATGTTGAGGCCTCTCAGAGTACTGTGTTTGTCAGAGGGATGTATTTGGAGTATGGTTTGTGATTCTTCTTTTTTTTCAAATCATGGGAAATTTTGTCACAGACCTTCCTTAGTGGTCGCAGGGACTTGTCTTTTGCCTCCTCTTATGGATCTACAATATACTTCTATTCCATAACCTCTGTTTATATCTTTCAGTACTGGCTTGGCTATCTACTTTATTAGTAGATGAGTTTCTGCTGGTAAACATCATATTTTTATTTATACGATACTCTAGTTGGGCAATTATAATTATATGTTTATTTGATACATATAGGCTAGGGACAGAATCAGTATATATTTTGATTCCCCTTAATTTTTTTTTGCGTGTGTTATATTTTTGGTATATAGAATTTCGTTTGTACTTTTTACCCTGCTTCAGCCATTAGGTCTGTGGGCGTCAGGATAGTGCACTTGAGCCATCGGGATTGCCCTCACCGGGGTTCACATCATCAGGGGCATTCATTTTCCTGTGCTTCAGCTTTTGGGTTAGTGCGTCTTAGTTTAGCGCATGCATGCCTCTAACATGCGCACATCTGTTTTTTGGGGCGCTAATCTCCCTTTTAACAGCTTTGTTTTTGAGTGTGTCCTTCTAGTCTGCTGAGTGATATCCAGGCTTTTTTTATTATTAGGTATTTGTAGAGCTCCAACAGATTCCCCATCTGAACACTTTCATATCATTGTTAAGCGTGTATATTGTAAAAAACTCATCCAGCTTATTTAATGTGACTATTGTTTAAAAATGTAAACTATAATTTTTTATTGTAAATATATATATATATATATATATATATATATATATATATATAGACATAAAAAAAAAAGCGCACTCCAAGGGATCCTTATTCAGGCACTTTTAATAGTGCCTGAATAAGGATCCCTTGGAGTGCGCTTTTTTTCTCTGTCTATTTGCCGTTTTTTCTGCACCAAGGGCATTGGTTCAAACTGTTAGCTTGGAGTGCAATCCTCTTCTACTTTGTATATATATATATATATATATATATATATATATATATATATATATATATATATATATATATTCCTATAGATATATGGCATAGATATCTATTTTACATTTACAGTATGACATATATATATACAATAAAAATGTCATTATTTTCTATGTGAAGAACATAGGAAGTTAGCAATTTTTCAATAGGTCCTAACAATATTTAAACTACATTTCCAATCAGTTCAAGCTCAGCTCCTACCACCAGCCAACTGGCTTGGTGAACATGAGGCACTGGATAATGTTACATTATATCTACCAATGGGCTAAAAAGTCCAGTAGCCATTATCACTTGTCTGCAACGGTTGCCTCTTGGGTTAACTGTCACCTCAACTGATTCCCCAACCCCTTCAAGTGACATTGAATAGGTGAACAGACATTGTCCTGCAACCTCTCACATGACAGATGCAACATTGTTCTCATCCGCTGCCTCCGCTTCTGAACTACTTCCTTAAGCCTCCCCTCTATGCCCAGACATCTGCTCCTGAACTCCTCCACTTAGGAATATTGGGTAGCTCAAGCCCCCATGCCTCCGTACCCCCCATAACCCCCACCCACACTATCTGCCTCTACCAACCTACTCTACCCTACTCTAACCTCATGCCCCTTAGTTGGCCAACCCTGACATCTGCCCCAGGAAACACTAGCACCCCACCTGGTCATCTGTGATTCCCTCCATTGATGTCCCTCTTCTACCTGAAGTTACTGTATCCATCCATCCCAATACTGAAACTCTGCTCAGCCCCAGCAGTGTTGAAAGTTACGAAGCAAAGCCCAAGAACCCTGGTCAGCTCTACTAGGACATTCCTTTAAACAATAAAGTAACAGTGTTAACCCTACCCCCCAAGGGCTCCCCTATTCAATACCCAAATTTAAATCTAACCTCTACTAACCTTAGCCCTCTCATTGCCTTGCAGCCCCCTACCTTCCCCATCACCCCTTATACCCTGATGTTCATAACTTAGGCCTTAGCATACTGCCACTAGCAACTCATAAAGCTATGCCATCACCAAGCAAAAGCTAAGCATGCCTACAGATGCCCTTCAGGACTTCTGGACCCTCCATGTTATGCACCCTCCATATTGTATTACACCATCCTGAAAATACAGCCGGCATCATTAATGCTCCTGCAGCCAAAGTGGTCCAGATCCACAAGGGTTCCTGAAGTCAGTTCTTCCTTCCTGCTTCCACTTAGTCCTAACAGGGCACTGCTCCACCACTCCTATGTCCTTGCTGCTGCTAGATGGGCAAAGGACTTTGTTTTATCTGCAGCATCAGCTGTTCCAGGAAAACACTACCTTAAGCTGTACTCCATGAGTACTATATTACCTGAACAAGCTTCAACCACTTGCAAGCTGTTTCCACTGCCAGACACTGCTGCAGCCACCAGGAATCATTGAAAACCTCTGCCATAAGATCACTGCTTCTACTCATAGTCCTGTTGCATAACACCTTTGTAAAACTCTGCAGCATGACAGACCATCCTACTGTAAAAACTTCCACAAATAGCCTCATGATGCCAGCTAAGGGAACCTGCCATTTCACTGCCTCACGTGATTGACCTGTGCAAGATGAAGCAGCAGCTTCTCCTTACACATTCAGGTCCAGGCTCACCACTCACTTAGCCCAGCCCACTGGCCTTACCTTGACTACTCCACTTGGCCGCCATGGGGGTTATGAAACCGTTCCTTCAACACTTTAATCCGCTGTTTCACTGGGGTTTATTATTATTGTTATTATTGCATGCTGAATCATGAAAGTTTAATTTAAAATGTGATATCCCTTTAATGTAAAATAAGAATGTTTATGACAGTAATACCTTGCCTAACTTGGGAGTGTTGAGTGAAAAAGCTAATATATTTCTCGATCTCTCTATTACTGCAGGCAACAATAATAAATGATTGGAAAACAGTACAACTGTAAAACTGGGTATTTCTTATTTATTGTGACCATATCTTGGGTTAAACTTTTTTTTATTGATTAGCACTGGAATAAATAGTTTCGCACCCTACAAATCAAATTTTGTAAATACCAAAGCTCATTGTAAGCTTTCAAAAAAAGCTGCAATCATGAAGAGAAGATAATTTGTCATTACGACCTTTTCATCGCTCTATAGTTACTACACAGTTTTTTTATCACCCATTCTTTTCCACATTGAATAACAATCCTTCTCCATCAGGAAAATGTTATTCTTGAATAGCACTGCAGCATTGTTTTCCTTAATGTTCTCCTTCACTGCTGCAGTCTCAGAAGCAGACAATGGGGAAGTAGTTTCTCTCATCACATATCCTGAAAGCAGATCAATAGAACACTCATATAAGCGCTGAAGCCGAAAAACGCCTGCCAGATATTGCAAAAAAAAAAAAAAAATCAAAGAATTCTCAATGTGCTCCTAGAATGGTGTATATTAGTGTGTCCAGAGTTCTTCTATTACAGTATATATCTACTGTACTCTCTGTAACAGAAAACCATAAATCACTGGTTAATCCAACATGGAGTTTACTATTTCAATGATGGAAAACAACTCATATCTAGTAGTAATCTATGAAACTGCACAAGTAACTAAACTATTTCAAGTTAGTTTGACTGTGAGATGTACTTAAATTATACAATATAATAGATGCTTATTCTGTTTTTATGTGCTAAGTCTCAATATAAAGCTTAGACAAGCAACATCTCATATTCCAATACTCAATGAAGATTAGAGCTGCAGATTTTACATCTGACTGGTTACCATGACAATAAAGGTATGGGGCAAGATTACATATGCAGCGTTGCCCGCAAAAGCCGGCAACACCAGTTTTAACGTGGTTTTGGTATCACATATACGGCGTAGCATACACGTTACACGCGTATATTTTACCCATCGCCTGCATTTTTTATTCCCATAAACTAACATAGAACTGGCGTCTCCATTCAGTATTCTATATTCAGCGCAAGGACTTACGCCTGCAGAATTGAGAAAATCTACTCCATTTTCATCTCGCCACACATAGGCAGGTGCAGCAACCCTTGCACTGACTAAAAAGCAACGTAACTCCATTGAAGCCTTAACAAACACATACATTTAAGCAGCTTCTCAAATAGTTAAAGAGACAGTATACTATAAAATAGTTTTTTTCTTTCCAATAACTTCTTTTACTTACTGCAGAGTATAACATGTATGAGATTTGCATTTTTAAGGTTTATTTGTATATTTGAAATAGCTGATTTTGTGCTTTGAAGTCATAACCCTGTCCGCCTGCTCTGAGCAGGCGGATAGGAATCTCCGGAGTATGATTGGGTTGATTGACACCCCCTGCTTGCAGCCCATTGGCCGAGAGTCTACAGGGGGCGGCGTTGCACCAGCAGCTCTTGGGAGCTGCTGGTGCACTGCTGAATACCGCAAGCGTATTGCTTGCCGTATTCATCGAGGTCTGTCGGACCTGATCCGCACTGTCGGATCAGGTCCGACAGACCTTGATAAATAGAGGCCTATATCTGTTCATAAAACATTAACCAATACTTGGAGAGAACAATGGAAAATTATCATTTTATTACCTTATCTCTTCTAGAACCCAATGGGAGTGTAATTTATTATACTGGCTGTGTTAACACAGCTTGGACTTGAGGTCAAAATATTTAAAGGGACAGTCAAATCCAAAAAAATATTTCAAGTTTTAAATAGGGCATGCAATTTTAAACAACTTTCCAATTTACTTTTATCACCAAATTTGCTTTGTTCTCTTGGTATTCTTAGTTGAAAGCTAAACCTAGGAAGGCTCATATTATAATTTCTAAGCCCTTGAAGGCCGCTTCTTATCACATGCTTTTTTATTTGCTTTTCACAACAGGGGAGAGCTAGTTCATGTAAACCATATAGATAACATTTACCTAGATTACAAGTTTTGCGCTATAGAGGGTGCGAAACTAATGCAACAAAAGTTGCGTTATTTCACCCTCCATAACGCTGGCATTACAAGTTTTGAAAAACCCCTGCTTGTGCATGCGATATGGTGCTTTTAAGCTCCATACCGCACAAAAAACAAGCTCTATTTTGACGTGCTCGTGCACGATTTCCCCATAGACATCAATAGGGAGAGCGGGTCAGAAAAAAGCCTAACACCTGTGATAGCGGAAAGAAAAGCTCCGTAACGCAGCCCCATCGATGTCTATGGGGACAAAAAACTATCGTTTAAACCTAACACCTTAACATAAACCCTGAGTCTAAACACTACTAATCTGCGGCACCTACATAATGTTATTAACCCCTAATCTGCCGCTCCCGATATCACTGCCACTTACATAAAGCTATTAACCCCTAATCTGCCGCTCCCGATATCTCCGCCACTATACTAAAGTTATTAACCCCTATTCCCCTGCACCCCAACATCGCCCACACTATAATAAATCGATTAACCCCTATTCCACTGCTCCCCGACATCGACACAACTAAATAAAGCTATTAACCCCTAAACCTCTGGTCTCCCACATCACTACTACTAAATAAATCAAGATTGAAGAGGCCGTCTGGATGAAGACTTCTCACCGCTTGGATGAGGACTTTGCCGCCTGGATGAAGATAGAAGAGGCCACCTGGATGAAGACTTCTCACCACCTGGATGAAGACTTCACCACTGGGATGAAGATTGTTCAAGCGGGACATAAAAAACTGTAAGTGGATTTTCGGGGGTTAGTGATAGGTTTTTTAGATTTTTTTGGGTGTTTTTTTTTTTTTAGTTTAGGGTTTGGGCAGCAAAAGAGCTAAATGCCCTATTAATGGCAATGTCCATCCAAATGCCCTTTTCAGGGCAATGGGTAGCTTAGGTTTTTTTAGACTTAGGATTTTTATTTTGGGAGGTTGGTTGGGTGCTTGGTTTTAATGTTAAGGGGTCTTTGTATTTTTTTTTACAGGTAAAAGAGCTGTTTAGCTTAGGGCATTGCCCTACAAAAGGCCCTTTTAAGGGCTATTGGTAGTTTATTGTAGGCTAGTTTTTTTTTTTTTTTTATTGAGGTCCAACATCATACAAAGCATAAACAAGCTTACAGGACAATTAAACCAATAAACATATGTCTGCATGGTGATAACATTATTGAGTAGAGCCTATGGTTCACATCTATCATACAAAAGAAATTAACAATGTTAAAGGTAAACATATGTAAGTGAAAAACAAACATCCTGTACATTTAATTCCTGACCTCTTTTATAGCTATGACAAATGATTTCCCTGATCAATAAATATTCACGTTGGTATCATAAGTACACGACATATAAGCAGTATGGGACTAATACAATTCTGGTCCTTTTTGTCATAGAGGGCAATAAAGGGTGGGAGTATCAAAGGCCGCTCTCTTATATCCTATATATAATAATCCATAGGGAGATTTACAATGGAATCTGTGTTCCTTTGCTTACTTAGTAAACTACCTGGGGGGGGGGATGCCCTAGGGGGGGAAACAGAGCCAACCGGCTTATAATATACAATTAGGTAAATGGAATTGTGGGAGTATAACGTAGTGCTATCCTTGATGAATAGAAAATGAACATGAGAACAATAAAATGACAAAAACGCATACACCAAAAACTGACTAGCTTCTGTATCTAAGATCAAACAGGAATATCTTTGTTAACTGTAATTTGTATATAACACAGAACCTTTGGGAGGTCTATAGAGCACATTTCAAACTCGGCAACCACAAAGGCACTAGACAATGAAATTAACTGTAGTATATAGAGAGGGAAACCTTTCATGTATCCTCTGAATGGTAAGTAGCCAGAAGACCGTGTATTGATGGGGTTGAGAAGTATGGAGTCACCCAGGCGGGAGTCTAAAATGTAAGATTTTATAAGTGAAGCTTAATGGCTTTAACTCACTATGTGACCTTGTCTATGGGGACTTATGTTGGAAAGTTAAATTAAATATATTTTAGAAAGGCAACCCTTCCCCCTAGCTTAAGCCCTATCACGTAGCACATAATGAGAAGCTCAGATGTGATGTCTTTATCCTCTGGAGATCTAGCAATATTTTTGGACATGCAAATGTACAGAGCAGTACTATGGGTAAAAAGTATCCCTTTAAAGACAGCATCAAACATGTCACACCCACATATAGTCTTTAAATTTTAAGAGCTATTATCAAAAACCATATATACCCATAAAGGAAAGTAATACCATTAAGCAATAAAGCATGTCAGGGCATTGTTTCATATCAGATAGTGGCACATATAATATGTAAGTTTCAGTTGTGAGCAAAATATCTGAATGTCTGAAAGTAGGTGTGTACACATGGTCAGGTTAACAAGGGGGCCCAATTTGAAACAATCTGGGATCTAACACAAAGTATTATATGTAATTCCCACCAGTAGGGTTGTAAACAACCCATAATAATGAGGGCAAAATAAATAAGGCATACATAGGGTAATATGGGGATAGTATCTTGACTCTCTGGAGTATAGTAGATATATCAGTTTAATATTGTTTTAAGAAAATTGATTGCCATATCATCTCGGCCGCTGGCAACAACTTGAGTCATATAGAACGTTAAGTGAGAAGTAGTTTCTCCAATTAATGTTAATGGAAATACCCCTATATGCAAGAGATTCTGACTTTGGTTAACCCGTATAATGTGTATAGAACAGGCGCAGTTAAAGAACGGTGGGACTATAGAATGCAATAAGGAGTGTACACAAACATATTTCCCATTAATTCTGTAAACAGTAAATTGTAAGTTAGTTCAGTAGAGTATTATGAATGTCACAAATAAAGGGACATTGCCCATCTTCCATAATATATCATATGGTCAAACATAACATTGCCTTCTAAAAAACATAGTAGTACTATCTGCCTAGAGACTATGTAAGTGACTATGGTTTGGATCCCTTCTAAAAAAGTAAATAGAATATACATAAACAAATGGTCACACCAACTATTCCCTAACATGATATAGATAAAAAACAAAAACAGAAGGCACTGACTTGTATGACTAAACCAGTGGAGTAGACATATAGCATGAGATTCAATGTCCAGAAAAAGCAGCTCTTATATCAGAGCAAAGGTGCCTCGATATCCTTCCTGCTCTAAAAAACTGACATAAATAACTGTGCTGTAAATGCCTAAAGACATGGAAAGCAAGGATGTATCTTAAATTACATGAAAGGTAGTTAGCATGACTGAACCATAAAACATTGATATGAGACCAATCCACAAAAATGACAAATTCCTTTAGCTAGAAAACATGAGGCAAAGTTAGCTTATATGGAAGTCTTGTTTCTGGTCCTTAATGCACATGATCATTAAAGGTAATGACCTAGTTAACACATTATGTCCTGGCCTCACACAATACAAACTGTTGAACCATACACACTGCAGTACACTAACATCATCAGACATGGCACTCTGGTATTATAGGCAAAGGCAAAGGGTTTTCACAATATAGTCTCAATTAGTAAAGGAAGACTATTGTAATAGCCTTGTGATTAGTTATTTAACTTTATATAGCTATATCAAAGAGAAAGTAAGTCTCTGATCAAGCAGAACCCACATAATAAAATGTCAGTGTCCAGCATACGACGCAGTGACTCTGGGCACATAGCCGACAAGCAATAGATTTACCCCGCATCAATGTAGATTAAGCTCACAACAGAGCCAGTGGTGAGGCCTCGGGGCTCAGGAGAGTTCATAAATAGTCTGTCAGGGAAACTGCACAGGTGATAATCAATGCCTCCTCTGAGGCCACAGTATACATGTTGTACGTGTTGCTGAAGTCCCCTCCCAGACCCCCGGCCCTCAGGGGTAATCAAAATCTGAGTAGTCCAGTCCAGATGTAACTTACAAACTCCACGATCAACCAATTTCAAATGAACACTGCTAGATAGTCCGTGCTTCTCAAATGAGCTCCAATGGTTTAGTTGGTAATCAGCAGTCACGCTCGGTCGCCGTACCCTACTCCACTCCTCAGTACACAGCGGGGTAGTTGTCAGTGTCTCCTCTCTCATGCGTTCATGAAGCTTGCTGAATAGTGAGCCATGCGGTTCAGTAGCAGCTTCCAAATCCGTTCCAGCATCTAACGCATCGGTCTGTCTGACCTCCCCTATGTTACATTGCGGTAAAGCACATGACAGCCTTGGTAATAAAGATGGCGTTCGCTGAGCCTCTGCCAAGCTCACTGCATCGTCAGATCCCCTTTCTCTAACATGTAGAATAGCTGAAGAGGCAGAATGTGTGTTAGGGAGATGAAAAGCTTCAATCACTGCGTCCAAAAAAGCTGAACAATGGTAGTCCAACAGATCAAGTATCTGACTGGAAAGCATTGCGGCCATATTGTCTCGCAATCACTATAGGCCAGTGAAAGTAGAAGTTCATAAGTCGTAAAAATTAAAGCCTTGTACACTTCAAAATTCTCCAAAAGCTGTAGAAAGATACTGCTCCGTATGCTCTTCCAGAACAGACTTAGAAGTTGGGAAAATAAGGAATAAGTCTTGTAAAATTATGGCATTGATCAGGAGCTCTAGTAATCTACGTCTAGTCTCTTGAGAGTTGGCTCTGCCCCCCCAGTTTTTTTTTATTTTGGGTGGGCTTTTTTATTTTGATAGGGGTATTAGATTAGGTGTAATTCTTTTTTATTTTGGATAATTTCTTTGTTATTTTTCATAATTTAGTGTTTGTTATTTTTTGTAATTTAGTCTTTTTTATTTTTTGTAATTAGATAGTTTGTGTTTTTTAGAGTAGTGGTAGGATTTTTTTAATATGTAGTTTAGTTTAGTTTAATTTAATTGGTAGTTAGTTTAATTTTAGTTTAATAATTATATTAGTTTAATTGTTAGTTTAAACTTAGTTTTTTTAATTTGACAGGTAAATTTAAATTTAATTTAAATTAGAGAAATTGTAATTTTAATCTAAAGTTAGGGGGTGTTAGGTTTAGGGGTTACTAGTTTAATTTAGTTTATTGTGAATTGGGGGGCTTTCAGTTTAGGGGTTAATAGTTTACTTTAGTATATTTTATTGTGAGGGCTTGCGGTTTAGGGGTTAATAGGTTTATTATAGTGGAGGTGGTGTAGGGATTAATAATTTAAGTATAGTGGGGGTGGACATCAGATTAGGGGTTAATAATATTTAAATAGTATTTGCGATGCGGGAGGGCAGCGGTTAAGGGGTTAATAACTTTATGATAGTTGTGATGATGTTGGGTAGTGGCGGAATAGGGATTAATAATTATTTTTAGTGGCGGCGATGTCGGGAGCGGCAGATTAGGGGTTAATATATTTAATATAGTGTTTGTGATGCCTCGTTTTAGGGGTTAATAAGTAGTTTATGGGGGTTAGTGCACTTTGTAGCAGTTTAACTATGAGGTTTTTTTTTGTAACAGATTTGTTGCATAAAACTAATAACTACTGAAGGTACGGGAGCGCATTAACCAACACAAAAGTAATATTAGAACAGGTAAATTGGATGCCCCTGTATCTCACCACTTCATTACTGCTGGGCATCAGATCAATCAGTTGAGATTCCAGATATTGGAACATATAGAGCTTCCTAGGAGGGGTGGTAATAGGGTTAATCTGTTAAAGTATAGAGAATTGTACTGGATACATGAACTGGGGACTATGACACCCAATGGAATGAATAGGGAAATGGATTGGAGTGTGTGTCAGTAAGTATGGATGATTAGGTTCTTGATAGCAGTTTTACTGACAAGTTTTTTCATAAAATGCCTTGGGTTTAAAACTTCAGGGATACGGATGGTTGTATTTACTCTGTTCTTTGGGTATCTTTTGTTGAAAGTTTTTTTTTCATATTTTTGAATTTTAATTCATTTAGTCAATATTTTCCCTAATTTAATGCTGATTATGTGGAGGGTTTTGGAAACTTGAATTTTTATAAAGGAGAGAATTATTTTTGGGTTGACCTTTTTTTTTTTATATCCTTTGTTGAAGGACATGTTTGAGAATTGTTTATCAACTCCAAGAATTATTCTCTTTTTAAGATGATCATTTAATATGATCTAATTGGAAGGGAAATAATGAAGATTGGCCTTTTGTCAAAAGATATTTGAATTAGCAATGTCTAAAGAGAGTTAAGAAAAAGCAAAAATCTCTTTTTTATGTTTTTTTATGAAAAAGATACATTGCAATACAATGAATAAAGATAATAAGTTTATATTTATTCTTTTTCTATACTGAGTATATTAACCTGATGTATAATTAACAATGATGGAAAACGTTTTTGTTCTCTTTATGTCCTTTGTTGCAAAAAGTATGATAATGCAACAAGAGATGTTAATGATGGCCACTAGATGGCATTAAGTAACACAAAAGTAAAATGTATTTTGTATTAAGTGAACACAGGTGAAAATAGGTGTGGTGGGTGGTGCTACAGCCTTTATAAGGTTTGTTTTTAGAGTTGAATGTTAGACATGAATAAGGACATGGGTCCGAAATGTTGTCTGTTTTAAGGTGGCTAAATAAAAACATGATGTTTTAATGCAATTGGTGGTGCAGCTATACTATTATTTTTGGACTGTTTTCTTGGGACCTTGGTGCAGGTCCAATAGTTGGCACACCTGCAAACAAGTTTTGCTACACCCTTGGTGCTTGGCAATTTATGACTTTTCTATAACTACTGCTTTTAGATGGCGTTATGGATCTTGTTGTTTTAGGCTGTAACGCAGGTTTTTTAGCCTCACGAAAAAACTCGTAATGGCAGTGCTATGGGAATTCCATGAAAAAAACATAATTTTTACGAATGCGGGACTGACGTTGCGTTACAGTCTAAAAGGAATGCTGTACAGCTATACCGACAAGACTCGTAATGGCTGAGGTGCTGTTTTAACACTGAAAATGCCATATTTTCAGCGTTAAAAGACGAACGCACAACTCTTAATCTATCTGATTGTGATCATGCCCGTGGATTGTGGCAGACAGTGCACTAATTGGCTTAAATAAAAGTCAAAAGATAATTAATAAAATATCATGTGATCAGGGGGCTGAAGTTAATCACAGAGGTAAAAAGTATATTAATATAACAGTGCTGGTTAATAATTTATATTGGATGTCAGATATATTGATTTACATCTTATAAGTGAATATATTACTATATGTACCCTTCATAAACAACTATGTGGATGTGAGTTATAGTACAAGAATATGTCATAAACATGATATTACCTGTTTTTTATTGCCATTTCAACACAGGTCTTACATGGTAAATAACAGAGGACAAGGTTTATGGTGAACTATAATAATTTTTTTTTTTTTTTTTGATTCCTGGATGAGGGAGCTGAGGTGCCTGTAGTGGATTGCCTTGTTCTCCTTGTTCTAGCAGATTCTGGTGTATCTGCTGGTGTGCTAGCCACAGATGATAGGCTGGAGGCAGTGTACTGCTGGTGTGTAAAGTGCTCAACTAACACACCCAAAAGTTGATTTGTTCTCTCCATCTATTGTCCATCTGCATATCAGACAGAATCAGGGACTGGTTTTGAACACTTGCAGTTAACGCTTCTTCGATGTCCCTCTGCAGCTCTATGCTGCATTTGTGTAACCTCTCTTGACCCCTGAAGAACCTCTCTTGGCCTCTTTGTATGCTCTCAGTGCTTGTGATGAGCCTCCTCTGGACTGTAATGTATTCCTCACCCAGGGGAGAATACAATGCATCCAGAGGCTCTTGGGCAACAGAGCTGGCAGTTGCTTGAGGGCCATGATGTTGGAGAAGAGGTGATGCTTGTTGATGTGCTTCTGTTGCTTTAGGGGCAACTGTAGTTTCTGGTGCTTGAGGGGCAGCTGTAGTTTCTGGTGCTTGAGTGGCAGCTGTAGTTTTTGCTGTTTGAGGGGCAGCTGTAGTTTCTGGTGCTTGAGGGGCAGCTGTAGTGTCTGCTGCTTGAGAGGCAGCTGTAGTTTCTGCTGTATTTTCATCTGCCGATGTTGGAGCTCGTCCCAGGGAAGAGGATGGTGAATAAGATGGTGGAGCTCGTCCCAGTGAATAAGATGGTGGAGCTCTCATAGATGATTGGTATTCCCACTGATGACCAGTGTGTGACCACTTAGCCTCTACAATAGACACATCATCAAATATTGCTACAAAATCCATATTTGTATTTACTAAAATCAAACTCTTACATAATAATCAAGCCTTTTGTACTGATTTAAATGGATCCAAATAAAATAAATAATTAATTTAGCACATTAAATCAGAAAATAGACTATTTAGCATTTTATAAACAACATATTCAAAGATCTTATAGACATATGTGTAATCATCTATCTCGATAATATTCTGATCTACTCGAGAAATATAGAAGATCATATTAAACATGTACAATGGGTACTCACACGTTTAAGAGATCACAGACTATTCACGAAATTAGAGAAATGCTAATTTCATCTGAACAAGATCAAATTTCTGGGATATATAATTTCGCCCAATATGGTCCAAATGGATCCAGATAATGTTTCAGCTATAGTTAATTGGCCTATTCCCACATCAGTTAAATCTTTTACAGAGATTAATTGGATTCTCAAATTTTTACAGAAAAAGTATTTTTAATTTCTCTACAATAACTAAACCTTTAACCAGCTTAACTAAAAAAAATCTGAAATTCAAATGAACTCCCGCTGCAGAAGAATCTTTTCAATTACTTAAACAAAGATTCATTACAGCACCTATTCTAAGACTACCGAATCATAATAAGGAATTTATTGTTGAAGTTGACGTCTCAGATTCAGGTATTGGAGCAGTTCTATCCCAATATAGTGATGAAACATCTAAACAATATCTAATAGCCTTCTTTTCTCGAAGATTACTACCAGCAGAAACAAATTATACTGTCAGAGACAAAGAATTACTGGCGATTAAATCTGCACTTGAAAATTGGCATAATTTATCAGAAGGAGCTACAATATCTTTTAAGATCTACACCGATCACAGAAATCTAGATTATCTTAAAAAGAACAATACCTTGTCTTCATGTCAAGTCAGATGGGCCCAATTCCTAGATAGGTTTGACTTTTCAATTACTTATAAACCTGGAACTCAAAACATCAAGGCAGACGCCCTCTCCCGGATACATGACTCACATCCAAACAAAAAGGAATCAACTTATATAATAGCACCAAATAAAATAATTGGATTTGCAACACCCTTCGAGGAAGATATTCTCAAGGCCTTAACTACAGATTCCTTTCCGGACAACGAATCATTGAAAAAAGCACCCTCTGGATTGTACTACCACAATAACAGATTGTATATTCCTAAAACACTCAGAGGATTAATTTTATCTCAATTTCATGATAATCCACTCTCTGGACACCAAGGAGTTAAGAAACAATCAAATTAATTAGAATAAGCTTTTGGTGGCCACTCATGGATAACACTATTCATGAATTTGTGTTCTCTTGTGAGACTTGTGCCAGGAACAAATTAGAACGAAGGAAACATTTGGTTACTTAAATCCACTACATATTCCCGATACGCCATGGTCATTAGTTTCAATGGATTTCATAGTTGAACTACATCCATCAAACCAATATATCACTATTCTAGTTGTAGTGGATCATTTAACGAAGCTTGCACACTTTATACCACTAAAATATTATCGGCTAGATTTAGAATTTTTTCGGTAAAGACCCGCGTAGCTAACGCAGCTTTTTTTCCTACCGCTGCTTCCAAACAACGCTGGTATTTAGAGTTGTCTGAAGGGCTTCGTTAGGCTCCAAAAAGGGAGCATTGAGCCGAATTTACCACCACTTCAAACCTCAATACCAGCTTTGCTTATGGTAGCGGTAAGCTGGCAAAATGTGCTCATGCACGATTCCCTCATAGGAAACAATGGGGCAGTTTGGGCTGAAAAAAAACCTAGCAACTGCAAAAAAGCAGCGTTAAGCTCCCAGCGCAGCCCCATTTTTTCCTATGTGGAAACACTTTCTAAGTCTGCACCTAACACCCGAACATGAACCCCGAGTCTAAACACCCCTAACCTTACACTTATTAACCCCTTATCTGCCGACCCCGCTATCGCTGACACCTGCATTACACAATTAACCCCTAATCTGCCGCTCCAGACACCGCCGCAACCTACATTATCCCTATGTTCCCCTAATCTACTGCCCTTAACATCGCCGACCCCTATATTATATTTATTAACCCCTAATCTGCCCCCCCCCAACGTCGCCACCACCTAACTACAAGTATTAACCCCTAATCTGCCGACCGGACCTCACCGCTACTATAATAAATGTATTAACCCCTAAAGCTAAGTCTAACCCTAACCCCTAAATTAAATATAATTTTAATCTAATGAAATAAATTAACTCTTATTAACTAAAGTATTCCTTTAGTATAATGAATAATTATATTGTAGCTATTTTAGGATTTATATTTATTTTACAGGCAACTTTGTATTTATTTTAACTAGGTACAATAGCTATTAAATAGTTATTAACTATTTAATAGCTACCTAGTTAAAATAATTACAAAATTACCTGTAAAATAAATCCTAACCTAAGTTACAATTAAACCTAACACTACACTATCAATAACTTAATTAAATAAATTACATACAATTACCTACAATTAAATACAATTAAATAAACTAAACTAAATTACAAAAATAAACAAACACTAAATTACAGAAAATAAAAAACATTACAAGAATTTTAAACTAATTACACCTAATCTAAGCCCCCTAATAAAAAAAATAAAAATAATAATAAAAGTCCCTACCCTATTCTAAATTACAAAGTAATCAGCTCTTTTACCAGCCCTTAAAAGGGCTTTTTGCGGGGCATGTCCCAAAGTAATCAGTTCTTTTGCCTGTAAAAAAAAATACAACCCCCCCATCATTAAAACCCACCACCCACATACCCCTACTCTAACCCACCCAAACCCCCCTTAAATAAGCCTAACACTACCCCCCTGAAGATCTCCCTACCTTGAGTCGTCTTCACCCAGCCGGGCCGAAGTCTTCATCCGATGGGGCAGAAGAGGACATCTAGACCGGCAGAAGTCTTCATCCTATCCGGGCAGAAGAGGACATCCGGACCGGCAGACATCTTCATCCAAGCGGCATCTTCATCCAAGCGGCATCTTCTATCTTCATCCATCCGGAGCGGAGCCATCTTCTTCCCAGCCGACGCGGATCCATCCTCTTCAACCGACGCCTACTCGCCGAATGAAGGTTCCTTTAAATGACGTCATCCAAGATGATGTCCCTTGAATTCTGAATGGCTGATAGGATTCTATCAGCCAATCGGAATTAAGGTAGGAAAAATCTGATTGGCTGATTCAATCAGCCAATCAGATTGAGCTTGCATTCTATTGGCTGTTCCGATCAGCCAATAGAATGCGAGCTCAATTTGATTGGCTGATTAGATCAGCCAATCGGATTGAATTTGAATCTGATTGGCTGATTGAGTCGGCCAATCAGATTTTTCCTACCTTAATTCTGATTGGCTGATAGAATCCTATCAGCCAATCAGAATTCGAGGGACGCCATCTTGGATGACGTCATTTAAAGGAACCTTCATTCTGCGAGTAGGCGTCGGTTGAAAAGGATGGATCCGCGTCGGCTGGGAAGAAGATGGCTCCGCTCCGCTCTGGATGGATGAAGATAGAAGATGCCGTTTGGATAAAGATGTCTGCCGGTCCGGATGTCCTCTTCTGCCCGGATTGGATAAAGACTTCTGCCGGTCTGGATGTCCTCTTCTGCCCCATCGGATGAAGACTTCGGCCCGGCTGGGTGAAGACGACTCAAGGTAGGGAGATCTTCAGGGGGGTAGTGTTAGGTTTATTTAAGGGGGGTTTGGGTGGGTTAGAGTAGGGGTATGTGGGTGGTGGGTTTTAATGTTGGGGGTTGTATTTTTTTTTTACAGGCAAAAGAGCTGATTACTTTAGGGCAATGCCCCGCAAAAAGCCCTTTTAAGGGCTGGTTAAAGAGCTGATTACTTTGTAATGTAGAATAGGGTAGGGACTTTTATTATTATTTTTATTATTATTTTATTAGGGGGCTTAGATTAGGTGTAATTAGTTTAAAATTCTTGTAATATTTTTTATTTTCTGTAATTTAGTATTTGTTTATTTTTGTAATTTAGTTTAGTTTATTTAATTGTATTAAATTGCAGGTAATTGTATGTAATTGATTTAATTAATTTATTGATAGTGTAGTGTTAGGTTTAATTGTAACTTAGGTTAGGATTTATTTTACAGGTAATTTTGTAATTATTTTAACTAGGTAGCTATTAAATAGTTAATAACTATTTAGTAGCTATTGTACCTAGTTAAAATAAATACAAAGTTGCCTGTAAAATAAATATAAATCCTAAAATAGCTACAATATAATTATTTGTTATATTGTAGCTATATTAGGGTTTATTTTACAGGTAAGTATTTAGCTTTAAATAGGATTAATTTATTTAATAAAAGTTAATTTATTTTGTTAGATTAAAATTATATTTAATTTAGGGGGGTGTTAGGGTTAGACTTAGCTTTAAGGGTTTATACATTTATTATAGTAGCGGCGAGGTCCGGTCGGCAGCTTAGGGCTTAATACAGTTAGGTGGCGGTGACGTTGGGGGGGGGGCAGATTATGGGTTAATAAATAAAATGTAGGTGTCGGTGATGTTAGGGGCAGCAGATTAGGGGTTCATAGGGATAATGTAGCTGGCGGCGATGTGGGGTCGGCAGATTATGGGTTAAAAATATTTATTATAGTGGCTGCGATGTGGGGGGACCTTGGTTTAGGGGTACATAGGTAGTTTATGGGTGTTAGTGTACTTTAGAGCACTGTAGTTAAGAGCTTTATATACCGGCGTTAGCCCATAAAGCTCTTAACTACAGCCTTTCCATGGGCGTTAGGAGTCTTGTCGGTAGAGGGTGTACCGCTCACTTCAGCCAAGACTCTAAATACCGGCATTAGGAAGATCCCATTGAAAAGATAGGATATGCAATTGGCGTAAGGGGATCTGCGGTATGGAAAAGTCGCGGCTTGAAAGTGAGAGGTACACCTTTACCTGGCCGACTCTAAATACCAGCGGGCGGGCAAAAGCAGCGTTAGGACCCCTTAACGCTGCTTTTGACAGTTAATGCAGAACTCTAAATCTAGGCGTATATGTTTTAACAATATTAGTGTAATAAAACACACCTCACATGGATGTATATGACAATTACATGGTAAATAACAGAGGACAAGGTTTATGGTGAACTATAATATATATATATTTTTTGGCTTCTTGGAAGAGGGAGTTGAGGTGCCTGTAGGGTATTGCCTTGTTCTCCTTGTTCTAGCAGATTCTGGTGTATCTGCTGGTGTGCTAGCCACAGATGATAGGCTGGAGGCAGTGTCCTGCTGGTGTGTAAAGTGCTCAACTAACACACCCAAAAGTTGATTTTGTTCTCTCCATCTATTGTCCATCTGCATCTGCATATCAAACAGAATTTGCATCATCAGAGACTGGTTTTGAACACTTGCGGTTAACGCTGCTTCAATGTCCCTCTGCAGCTCTATGCTACATTTGTGTAACCTCTCTTGACCCCTGAAGAACCTCTCTTGGCCTCTTTGTATGCTCTCAGTGCTTGTGATGAGCCTCCTCTGGAGTGTAATGTATTCCTCACCCAGGGGAGAATACAATACATCCAGAAGCTCTTGAGCAACAGAGCTGGCAGTTGCTTGAGGGCCACGATGTTGGAGAAGAGGTGATGCTTGTTGATGTGCTTCTGTTGCTTTAGGGGCAACTGTAGTTTCTGGTGCTTGAGGGGCAGCTGTAGTGTCTGCTGCTTGAGAGGCAGCTGTAGTTTCTGTTGTATTTTCATCTGCAGATGATGGATCTCGTCCCAGGGAAGAGGATGGTGAATAAGATGGTGGAGCTCGTCCCAGTGAATAAGATGGTGGAGCTCTCATAGATGATTGGTATTCCCACTGATGACGAGTAGGTGACCACTGCCTCTACAATAGGCACATCATCAAATATTGCTACAAAATCCATATTTGTATTTACTAAAATCAAACTCTTACGTAATAATCAAGCCTTTTGTACTGATTTAAATGGATCCAAATAAAATAAATAATTAATTTAGCACATTAAATCAGAAAATAGACTATTTAGCATTTTATAAACAACATATTCAAAGATCTTATAGACATATGTGTAATCATCTATCGCGATAATATTCTGATCTACTCAAGAAATATAGAAGATCATATTAAACATGTACAATGGGTACTCACACGTTTAAGAGATCACAGACTATTCACGAAATTAGAGAAATGCCAATTTCATCTAAACAAGATCACATTTCTGGGATATATCATTTCGCCCAATATGGTCTAAAATGATCCAGATAAGGTTTCAACTATAGTTAATTGGCCTATTCCCATATCAGTTAAATCTTTTACAGAGACTTATTGGATTTTCAAATTTTTACAGAAAATATATTTTTAATTTCTCTACAATAACTAAACCTTTAACCAGCTTAACTAAAAAAAAATCTGAAATTCAAATGGACTCCCGCTTCAGAAGAATCTTTTCAATTACTTAAACAAAGATTCATTACAGCACCTATCCTAAGACTATTGAATCATAATAAGGAATTTATTGTTGAAGTTGATGCCTCAGATTCAGGTATTGGAGCAGTTCTATCCCAATATAGTGATGAAACATCTAAACAATATCTAATAGCCTTCTTTTCTCGAAGATTACTACCAGCAGAAACAAATTATACTGTCAGAGACAAAGAATTATTGGCGATTAAATCTGCACTTGAAAATTGGCATTATTTATCAGAAGGAGCTACAATACCTTTTAAGATCTACACCGATCACAGAAATCTAGATTATCTTAAAAAGAACAAGACCTTGTCTTCATGTCAAGTCAGATGGGCCCAATTCCTAGATAGGTTTGACTTTTCAATTACTTATAAACCTGGAACTCAAAACGTCAAGGCAGACGCCCTCTCCCGGATACATGACTCACATCCAAACGAAAAGGAATCAACTTATATAATAGCACCAAATAAAATAATTGGATTTGTAACACCCTTCGAGGAAGACATTCTCAAGGCTTTAACTACAGATTCCTTTCCGGACAACGAATCATTGAAAAAAGCACCCTCTGGATTGTACTACCACAATAACAGATTGTATATTCCTAAAACACTCAGAGGATTCATTTTATCTCAATTTCATGATAATCCACTCTCTGGACACCAAGGAGTTAAGGAACAATCAAATTAATTAGAATAAGCTTTTGGTGGCCACTCATGGATAACACTATACATGAATATGTGGTCTCTTGTGAGACTTGTGCGAGGAACAAATTAGAACGAAGGAAACCTTTCGGTTACTTAAATCCACTACCTATTCCCGATTCGCCATGGTCATTAGTTTCAATGGATTTCATAGTCGAACTACCTCCATCAAACCAATATACCACTATTCTAGTTATAGTGGATCATTTAACGAAGCATGCACGCTTTATACCACTAAAATATTTTCCTACCACAAAGGAGACAGCTACATCCTTCCTTACCATTATAGTGAAACTACATGGATTGCCAAATACTATTTTGACTGATGGTGGAACCCAATTCACTTCGAACTTCTGGAAAGCTTTGTGTAATATCCTAAAAATTGATTACCTTACAACTTCTTCATCCACAGAGAAATGGGCTTACAAGAATGAGTGAATTGAATACTTGAACAATATCTGAGATGCTATGTGTCACACCTACAGGATGACTGGTTCACTTATATAGCAATGGCCGAATTCTCCTACAATAACTCTGTATCTAGTTCTACCAAAACTACACCATTTTTTTTTTAATTTAATTTTTATTATCAGCAACATGTCACATAGAAAAAAACAAAATAATCTCAGGAATTAAGAACAATTATCTTCATTTTTAACTTTAAATAGAACAGAAACACATTGTTCTCTTATACAATGTTGCTAATCTTTTCCTTTTATAAAGACAAAAACAACTAGAGCTAAAAGGCAACAACAATACATCCAATTTAAATCAATTCAAAAACAACCAGAAAAAGAAAAGAAAGAAAAAAAAAAGAGAAAACTACACCATTTTATGTAACCTACGGATACCATCCTAAAAGTATCACACTAACTAATGTAGATAGCAGTACTCCAGCAGCTCAAGATGTTGCCTCTAATCTTAAAACTGCAATGACTCAACTACAACGACACTTAAAGGATGCCAAATTGAATCAGAAACACTAACTATGACTTAAGACAAAGGCCAAGTCCTCAGTACAAGATAGGAGATCTAGTCTGGCTATCTACTAAATATTTAAAACTAGATATTCCTTCAAAGAAATTAGGTAATCAATTTATAGGTCCTTTCCCGATCAAGAAACTTATTAATGTCTCCACCATGGTTCTGGGTCCATCCTGCATTTCATGTCTCGCTACTTAAACCCCATATACCGCATCCTTGTTTCAATCTTGATCAATCTCGTCCCCCACCTGTACAGTTTGCAGATCATGAAGAATACCTGGTGGATACTGTACTGGATTCTTGTCTCAAAAGGGGACTTTAAAATACCTCATAAGATGGAAAGGATATGGTCCTGAGGAGGATACTTGGGTACCTAGTAAAGATGTCCATGCTCCCGAATTGCTGAGAACCTTCCATCTCCGTTATCCTCTGAAACCCTGTTCTGAATCCTCGGAGAGGATTCCTTGAGTTGGGGGATCTGTAATGTCTCTATCATAGCCTGTCATAAATTACATCATGGCTCCTCCTATTTCTCAGCCTATTTAAAGATCACATCTCAAGCTATCATTGCTTGATTATTTTGTTCTCATACTGTGTAGTTGTTACTTCTCCTGCTCGCTCTAGACCAACTTCCAGTGAATACTTCCTGTTCCATTTCAAATCAAGCCTCTGCCGTTTCATAATCTCTTCATTAACTGAAGCTGCCTTTTCTCTCCACTAAAATCCAGCTCACATCTCCTCTACATGCCTCCTGTCACAGTTGATCATCACTGAATCTCTTCTGCTATTTAGAAGCAATATCACTCTAAAATCAATCCGGATCCGTTCTGTGTAAAGCTCTCACAGCAGCTGTTTGTTACCTGCTTTTCCAAGGACTGCAACTGACCGCAAGTATTTACATTTCACACAATGAACTGTGCCATTATTATTTGTCTTCATTGAATAGCTTGCTACTATTTAATTGGTGCAAACTGAAGTTAAGTTTGTTTCTCATTCAAACTGAACCGCTTATCATTTCAACATTAAGTATATATTTCTCTAACTAAAGGATCTGTCTAATCATATCTTAACTAAACAACTCGGGAAATTTTTGCACAAACTGGATTGTTAAAGCTGTTTCTTGTTTATATTTGCCTTTCTCTTGTTAGGTGTATCCAGTCCACGGATCATCCATTACTTGTGGGATATTCTCCTTCCCAACAGGAAGTTGCAAGAGGATCACCCACAGCAGAGCTGCTATATAGCTCCTCCCCTAACTGCCATATCCAGTCATTCTCTTGCAAGCTCTCAACATAGCTGGAGGTAGTTAGAGGAAAGTGAAAAAATATAGTTAGTTTTTTCTTCAATCAAAAGTTTATTGTTTTTAAATGGTACCGGAGTGTACTATTTTATCTCAGGCAGCATTTAGAAGAAGAATCTGCCTGCGTTTTTCTATGATCTTAGCAGAAGTAACTAAGATCCACTGCCGTTCTCACATATGTCTGAGGAGTGAGGTAACTTCAGAGGGAGAATGGCGTGCAGGGTATCCTGCAATAAGGTATGTGCAGTTAAGTTTTTCTAGGGATGGAATTTGCTAGAAAATGCTGCTGATACCAGATTAATGTAAGTTAAAGCCTAAATACAGTGATTTAATAGCGACTAGTATCAGGCTTGCTATCAGAGGTATATACTCTGATTAATGTGCAATATAAAACGTTTGCTGGCATGTTTAATCGTTTTTATATATGCTTTGGTGATAAAACTTATTGGTGCCTAGTTTTTTCCACATGGCTGGCTTTATTTTTGCCTAGAAACAGTTTCCTGAGGCTTTCCACTGTTATAGTATAAAAGTTACAGTTGGTGCAGTTAAAATTACAAACTGTGACATTCAGCTTCCCTCAGCAGTCCCCTGCATGCTATAGGACATCTCTGAAGGGCTCAAAAGGCTTCAAAAGTAGGAGCTGTGGCAGTTGTTATGACTGTTTAAAAAACATATTTTTCGTTTTGTTAATCTGTTTTTTGTATTAAGGGGTTAATCATCCATTTGCAAGTGGGTGCAATGCTCTGCTAACTTGTTACATACACTGTAAAAATTTCGTTAGTTTAACTGCCTTTTTTCACTGTTATTTCAAATTTTGGCAAAATTTGTTTCTCTTAAAGGCACAGTAACGTTTTTTTATATTGCTTGTTAACTTGATTTAAAGTGTTTTCCAAGCTTGCTAGTCTCATTGCTAGTCTGTATAAACATGTCTGACATAGAGGAAACTCCTTGTTCATTATGTTTAAAAGCCATGGTGGAACCCCATAGGAGAATGTGTACTAAATGTATTAATTTCACTTTAAACAATAAAGATCAGCTGTTATCTTTAAAAGAATTATCACCAGAGGAATCTGACGAGGGGGAAGTTATGCCGACTAACTCTCCCCACTTGTCGGACCCTTTGACTCCCGCTCAAGGGACTCACGCTAAAATGGCGCCAAGTACATCAAAGACGCCCATAGCGATTACTTTGCAGGACATGGCGGCAATCATGGATAATACCCTGTCAGCGGTATTAGCCAGACTGCCTGAATTCAGAGGAAAGCGCGATAGCTCTGGGGTTAGACGTAATACAGAGCGCGCAGATGTTTTAAGGCCCATGTCTGATACTGCGTCACAATATATAGAAGCTGAGGAAGAACTTCAGTCTGTGGGTGACGTCTCTGACTCGGGGAAACCTGATTCAGATATGTCTACTTTTAAATTTAAGCTTGAGAACCTCCGGGTGTTGCTTGGAGAGGTTTTAGCTGCTCTGAATGACTGTGACACAATTGCAGTGCCAGAGAAATTGTGTAGACTGGATAAATACTACGCGGTGCTGGTGTGTACTGACGTTTTTCCAATACCTAAAAGGTTTACAGAAATTATTACTAAGGAGTGGGACAGACCCGTTGTGCCATTTTGCCCCCTCCTATTTTTAGAAAAATGTTTCCAATAGACGCCACCACACGGGACTTATGGCAGACGGTCCCTAAGGTGGAGGGAGCAGTTTCTACTTTAGCAAAGCGTACCACTATCCCTGTCGAGGACAGTTGTGCTTTTTCAGATCCAATGGATAAAAAATTAGAAGGTTACCTTAAGAAAATGTTTATTCAACAAGGTTTTATCCTGCAGCCCCTTGCATGCATTGCTCCTGTCACTGCTGCTGCAGCGTTCTGGTTTGAGTCTCTGGAAGAGGCCTTTCAGACAGCTACTCCATTGACTGAAATACTTGACAAGCTTAGAACACTTAAGCTAGCTAATTCTTTTGTTTCTGATGCCATTGTTCATTTGACTAACTAACGGCTAAGAATTCTGGATTCGCCATCCAGGCGCGTAGGGCGCTATGGCTTATATCTTGGTCAGCTGACGTGACTTCAAAGTCTAAATTACTTAACATTCCCTTCAATGGGCAGACCCTATTCGGGCCTGGTTTGAAGGAAATTATTGCTGACATTACTGGAGGTAAGGGTCATACCCTTCCTCAGGACAGGGCCAAATCAAGGGCCAAACAGTCTAATTTTCGTGCCTTTCGAAACTTCAAGGCAGGTGCAGCATCAACTTCCTCTGCTGCAAAACAAGAGGGAACTTTTGCGCAATCCAAGCCGGCCTGGAAATCTAACCAGGCCTGGAGCAAAGGCAAGCAGGCCAGAAAGCCTTCTGCTGCCTCTAAGACAGCATGAAGGAACGGCCCCCTATCGGGGATTTGGTTCTAGTAGGGGGCAGACTTTCTCTCTTTGCCCAGGCGTGGGCAAGAGATGTTCAGGATCCCTGGGCATTGGAGATCATATCTCAGGGATATCTTCTGGACTTCAAAGCTTCCCCCCCACAAGGGAGATTTCACCTTTCAAGATTATCTGTAAACCAGATAAAGAAAGAGGCATTCTTACGCTGTGTGCAAGACCTCCTAATAATGGGAGTGATCCATCCAGTTCCACAGATGGAACAAGGACAGGGATTTTATTCAAATCTGTTTGTGGTTCCCAAAAAAGAGGGAACCTTCAGACCAATTTTGGATCTAAAGATCTTAAACAAATTCCTCAGAGTTCCATCGTTCAAAATGGAAACTATTCGGACAATCCTACGTATGATCCAGGAGGGTCAGTACATGACCACAGTGGATTTGAAGGATGCTTACCTTCACATACCGATTCACAAAGATCATCATCGGTTCCTAAGGTTTGCCTTTCTAGACAGGCATTACCAGTTTGTGGCTCTTCCCTTCGGGTTAGCTACAGCCCCAAGAATTTTTACAAAGGTTCTGGGGTCTCTTCTGGTGGTCCTAAGACCACGGGGCATAGCAGTGGCCCCTTATCTAGACGACATCCTGATACAGACGTCAAACTTCCAATTTGCCAAATCTCATACGGACATAGTGTTGGCATTTCTGAGGTCACATGGGTGGAAAGTGAACGAGGGAAAGAGTTCTCTATCACCCCTCACAAGGGTTTCCTTCCTAGGAACTCTGATAGATTCTGTAGAAATGAAAATTTACCTGACGGTCCAGGTTATCAAAGCTTCTAAATTCCTGCCGTGTTCTTCACTACATTCCGCGCCCTTCGGTGGCTCAGTGTATGGAAGTGATCGGCTTAATGGTAGCAGCGATGGACATAGTGCCATTTGCGTGCCTACATCTCAGACCGCTGCAATTATGCATGCTCAGTCAGTGGAATGGGGATTACACAGATTTGTCCCCTCTGCTAAATCTGGATCAAGAGACCAGAGATTCTCTTCTCTGGTGGCTATATTGGGTCCATCTGTCCAAAGGTATGACCTTTCGCAGGCCAGATTGGACAATTGTAACAACAGATGCCAGCCTTCTAGGTTGGGGTGCAGTCTGGAATTCCCTGAAGGCTCAGGGATCGTGGACTCAGGAGGAGAAACTCCTCCCAATAAATATTCTGGAGTTAAGAGCAATATTCATTGCTCTTCTAGCTTGGCCTCAGTTAGCAACCCTGAGGTTCATCAGATTTCAGTCGGACAACATCACTACTGTGGCTTACATCAACCATCAAGGGGGGACTAGGAGCTCCCTAGCGATGTTAGAAGTCTCCAAGATAATTCGCTGGGCAGAGACTCACTCTTGCCATCTATCAGTGATCCATATCCCAGGTGTAGAGAACTGGGAGGCGGATTTTCTAAGTCGTCAGACTTTTCATCCGGGGGCGTGGGAACTCCATCCGGAGGTGTTTGCCCAATTGGTTCATCATTGGGGCACACCAGAATTGGATCTCATGGCATCTCGCCAGAACGCCAAGCTTCCTTGTAACGGATCCAGGTCCAGGGACCCAGAAGCAACGCTGATAGATGCTCTAGCAGCACCGTGGTTCTTCAACCTGGCTTATGTGTTTCCACCGTTTCCTCTGCTCCCTCGACTGATTGCCAAAATCAAACAGGAGAGAGCATCAGTGATCTTGATCGCGCCTGCGTGGCCACGCAGGACCTGGTATGCAGACCTAGTGGACATGTCATCCTTTCCACCTTGGCCTCTGCCTCTGAGACAAGACCTTCTACTACAAGGTCCTTTCAATCATCCAAATCTAATTTCTCTGAGACTGACTGCCTGGAGATTGAACGCTTGATTTTACCAAGGCGTGGCTTCTCCGAGTCAGTCATTGATACCTTAATACAGGCACGAAAGCCTGTAACCAGGAATATCTACCATAAGATATGGCGCAAATATCTTCATTAGTGTGAATCCAAGAATTACTCATGGAGTAAGGTTAGGATTCCTAGGATATTGTCCTTTCTCCAAGAGGGTTTGGATAAAGGATTATCAGCTAGTTCTTTAAAGGGACAGATTTCTGCTCTGTCTATCCTTTTGCACAAGCGTCTGGCAGAGGTTCCAGACGTCCAGGCATTTTGTCAGGCTTTGGTTAGAATTAAGCCTGTATTTAAACCTGTTGCTCCTCCATGGAGCTTAAACTTGGTTCTTAAGGTTCTTCAAGGAGTTCTGTTTGAACCCCTTCATTCCATTGATATCAAACTTTTATCTTGGAAAGTTCTGTTTTTGATGGCTATTTCCTCGGCTCGTAGAGTCTCTGAGTTATCAGCTTTACAATGTGATTCTGATTTTCCATACAGATAAAGTAGTTCTGCGTACAAAACCTGGGTTTTTACCTAAGGTAGTTTCCAACAAGAATATCAATCAAGAGATTGTTGTTCCATCATTGTGTCCTAATCCTTCTTCAAAGAAGGAACGTCTTTTACATAATTTGGACGTAGTCTGTGCTTTAAAGTTTTACTTACAAGCGACTAAAGATTTTCGTCAAACATCTTCCCTGTTTGTTGTTTACTCTGGACAGAGGAGAGGTCAAAAGGCTTCGGCAACCTCTCTTTCTTTTTGGCTTCAGAGCGTAATACGCTTAGCCTATGAGACTGCTGGACAGCAGCCCCCTGAAAGGATTACAGCTCATTCTACTAGAGCTGTGGCTTCCACCTGGGCCTTTAAAAATGAGGCTTCTGTTGAACAGATTTGCAAAGCGGCGACTTGGTCTTCGCTTCATACCTTTTCAAAATTTTACAAATTTGATACTTTTGCTTCTTCGGAGGCAATTTTTGGGAGAAAGGTTCTACAGGCAGTGGTCCCTTCCGTTTAAGTACCTGCCTTGTCCCTCCCTTCATCCGTGTACTTTAGCTTTGGTATTGGTATCCCACAAGTAATGGATGATCAGTTACTTTATGCTTACCTGATAAATTTATTTCTCTTGTGGTGTATCCAGTCCACGGCCCGCCCTGTCCTTTTAAGGCAGGTCTAAATTTTAAACTACAGTCACCACTGCACCCTATGGTTTCTCCTTTCTCGGCTAGTTTCGGTCGAATGACTGGATATGGCAGTTAGGGGAGGAGCTATATAGCAGCTCTGCTGTGGGTGATCCTCTTGCAACTTCCTGTTGGGAAGGAGAATATCCCACGAGAGAAATAAATTTATCAGGTAAGCATAAATTATGTTTTTGATTACAATAATCTTTGGACTGCCTCATCTCACAGCAAGATTAATGTTAGAAAGAAACATTGGCATCTACTTATCAAGCCGTCAACTTACTTGCATTCGACGGCACCAATACTCTTGCCTAAGATCGCCTGACATCACGGACGCGGACCTGAATACGTTCTCCAAAGTTACCAAAAAAGCTGTCAAAAAGCCGCGCACAAAGTACGGGGCGATGAGCAGTGGACTGTTGTTAACTAACAGTCATCGATCTCACTGCTCTTCGGCTTTTTCCCAGCTTTATTGGTACCTTGTCACTAAACACCCACACTATACTATACTGTTTACCCCCTATACCGCCGCTTCCGGAGCCCACCGCAACTCTAATAAATGTATTAACCCCTAAACCGCCGCTCACAGACCCCGCCGCAACTAAATAAAGTGTTTAAACCCTAAACCGCCGCTCACTGAGCCCACCGCCACCTACATTATACTTATTAACCCCTAATCTGCTGCCCTTACACCGCCGCCACCTACATTATACTTATTAACCCCTAATCTGCTGCCCCCTACACCGCCACCACCTACATTATACTTATTAACCCCTAATCTGCTGCCCCTACACTGCCGCCACCTACATTATACTTATTAACCCCTAATCTGCCACTCCCTACACCGCCGCCACCTACATTATATTTATTAACCCCTAATCTGCCCCTATACCGCCGCCACTATATTAAATGTATTAACCCCTAAATCTAAGTCTAACCCTATCCCTAACACCCACTAACTTAAATATAATTTAAATAAATCTAAATAAATATTCCTATCATTAAATAAATTATTCCTATTTAAAACTAAATACATACCTATAAAATAAACTCTAAGCTAGCTACAATATAACTCATAGTTACATTGTAGCTAGCTTAGGGTTTATTTTTATTTTACAGGCAAGTTTGTATTTATTTTAGCTAGGTACAATAACTATTTAATAACTTCTTAGTTAAAATAAATACAAATATACCTGTAAATTAAAACCTAACCTAAGTTACAATTACACCAAACACTACACTATATGTAAATAAATTCCCTAAACTAAATACAATGAAATACAATTAAATACAATTATCTAAAGTACAAAAAAACACTAAATTACAGAAAATAATAAACCAATTACAAGATTTTTAAACTAATTACACCTAATCTAATCCCTCTAACAAAATGAAAAAGCCCCCCCAAAATAAAAAAGCCCTACCCTACACTAAATTACAAATAGCCCTTAATAGGTACTTTTGCGGGGCATTGCCCCAAAGTAATCAGCTCTTTTACCTGTAAAAAAAAATTACAACCCCCCCAACAGTAAAACCCACCACCCACGCAGCCAACCCTACTCTAAAACCCACCCAATCTCCCCTTAAAAAAACCTAACACTAACCCCTTAAAGATCACCTTACCGTGAGAAGTCTTCACCCAACCGGGCCAAAGTCCTCAACAAATCCGGCAGATCTTTTAATTGGTTTATTATTTTCTGTAAGTTTTTTTTTTTTTGTACTTTAGATAATTTTATTTAATTGTATTTAATTGTATTTAGTTTAGGGAATTAATTTAATCATAGTGTAGTGTTAGGTGTAATTGTAACTTAGGTTAGGTTTTATTTTACAGGTATATTTGTATTTATTTTAACTAGGAAGTTATTAAATAGTTAATAACTATTTAATAACTATTGTACCTAGTTAAAATAAATACAAACTTGCCTGTAAAATAAAAATAAAACCTAAGCTAGCTACAATGTAACTATTAGTTATATTGTAGCTAGCTTAGGGTTTATTTTATAGGTAAGTATTTAGTTTTAAATAGGAATAATTTATTTAAAGGGACAGTCAAGTATAAATTAAACTTTCATTATTCAGATAGGACTTTTAATTTTAATTGACTTTCCAATTTACTTTTATCACCAAATTTGCTTTTTTCTCTTGGTATTCTTAGTTTAAACTAAACATAGGTAGGCTCATATGCTAATTTCTAAGCCTTTGAGGGCTGCCTCTTATCACATGCTTTTTTTAAATCTCTTTTCAACACAAAGAGACAGAAAGTACACGTGGGCTATATAGATAACACTGTTTTCAGGCACAGAAAGTTATTTAAGATCTAGCACAATACAATGCTAAATTTAAGACAATAGATAATAAACAGTCACAGTCATGTGATCAGGGGGCTGGGAGAAGGTTCCTAGAAACAAGGTAATCACAGAGGTTAAAAGTATATTAATATAACTGTGTTGGTTATGCAAAACTGGGGAATGAGTAATAAAGGGATTATCTATCTTTTTAAACAATAACAATTCTATGGTTGACTGTCACTTTAATGATAGGAATATTTATTTAGATTTATTTAAATTATATTTAAGTTAGGGGGTGTTAGGGTTAGACTTAGGTTTAGGGGTTAATAAATTTAATATAGTGGCGGCAGTGTAGGGGGTGGCAGATTAGGGTTTAATAAGTATAATGTAGGTGGCGGTGGTGTAGGGGGGCAGATTAGGGGTTAATAAGTATAATGTAGGTGGCGGCGGTGTAGGGGGGGCAGATTAAGGGTTAATAAATTTAATATAGTGGCGGCAGTGTAGGGGGGCAGATTAGGGGTTAATAATATAATATAGGGGGCAGCGGTGTAGGGGGGGCAGATTAGGGGTTAATAAATTTAATATAGTGGCGGTGGTGTAGGGGGGGCAGACTCGGGGTACATGTTAGGGTTTTAGGTGTAAACATTACCATAGGAATCAATGGGATATCGGGCAGCAGCGAACATGAGCTTTTGCTGCTTTCAGACTCCCATTGATTCCTATGGTATCCGCCGCCTCCAGGGCGGCGGATTGAAAACCAGGTACGCTTGTCTGGAATAGTGGCGAGCGTACCTGGTGAACATTTGTTAACTAGCAAAAGTAGTCAAATTGTGCTGAATTTGAATTTGGAACATCTGTAGTGACGTAAGCATCGATCTCTACTTTTGCCAGTCTGTAGGGTTTGATAACTAAGGGGAATCAAGCTAGCCACAATTGCGCTGCGGAATTCCAGCGTATTTGCGGTTGACGGCTTGATAAGTAGATGCCATTATATATACATTTTAAAGATAAGTAATTCACTTATCCTGATTTTCTGTTTAATTAGGATAATTTCATTCCTTAGCTGTTCTCAGGTGTTGCTGGAAACATTGTATTAATTGCAGTATTAATTAACCCATTGATTCATTTTTAACCTATGGGTATCAAATATTGCTACAAAATCCATATTTGTATTTACTAAAATCAAACTCTTACACTTCCCCTCATCCCTACTTCTCCCTGCCATCCGCACACTAATCACACTACACAGACACCCACTCACTCCCAGTCACACACACTCACAACCGAACACGCCTATCACACTGTAAAAATAAAATATATGAGGTGTAAGAGGTTATCAAAGTTTCTAAATTCCTGCCGTGTTCTTCACTACATTCCGCGCCCTTCGGTGGCTCAGTGCATGGAAGTGATCGGCTTAATGGTAGCGGCGATGGACATAGTGCCATTTGCGTGCCTACATCTCAGACCGCTGCAATTATGCATGCTCAGTCAGTGAAATGGGGATTACACAGATTTGTCCCCTCTGCTAAATCTGGATCAAGAGACCAGAGATTCTCTTCTCTGGTGGCTATCTCAGGTCCATCTGTCCAAAGGTATGACCTTTCGCAGGCCAGATTGGACAATTGTAACAACAGATGCCAGCCTTCTAGGTTGGGGTGCAGTCTGGAATTCCCTGAAGGCTCAGGGATCGTGGACTCAGGAGGAGAAACTCCTCCCAATAAATATTCTGGAATTAAGAGCAATATTCAATGCTCTTCTAGCTTGGCCTCAGTTAGCAACCCTGAGGTTCATCAGATTTCAGTCGGACAACATCACGACTGTGGCTTACATCAACCATCAAGGGGGGACCAGGAGCTCCCTAGCGATGTTAGAAGTCTCCAAGATAATTTGCTGGGCAGAGACTCACTCTTGCCATCTATCAGCAATACATATCCCAGGTGTAGAGAACTGGAAGGCGGATTTTCTAAGTCGTCAGACTTTTCATCCGGGGGAGTGGGAACTCCATCCGGAGGTGTTTGCTCAATTGGTTCATCGTTGGGGCACACCAGAATTGGATCTCATGGCGTCTCGCCAGAACGCCAAGCTTCCTTGTTACGGATCCAGGTCCAGGGACCCAGAGGCGACGCTGATAGATGCTCTAGCAGCACCGTGGTTCTTCAACCTGGCGTATGTGTTTTCACCGTTTCCTCTGCTCCCTCGACTGATTGCCAAAATCAAACAGGAGAGAGCATCAGTGATCTTGATCGCGCCTGCGTGGCCACGCAGGACCTGGTATGCAGACCTGGTGGACATGTTATCCTTTCCACCTTGGCCTCTGCCTCTGAGACAAGACCTTCTACTACAAGGTCCTTTCAATCATCCAATTCTAATTTCTCTGAGACTGACTGCCTGGAGAATGAACGCTTGATTTTATCAAGGCGTGGCTTCTCCGAGTCAGTCATTGATACCTTAATACAGGCACGAAAGCCTGTAACCAGGAAAATCTACCATAAGATATGGCGCAAATATCTTCATTAGTGTGAATCCAAGAATTACTCATGGAGTAAGGTTAGGATTCCTATGATATTGTCCTTTCTCCAAGAGGGTTTGGATAAAGGATTATCAGCTAGTTCTTTAAAGGGACAGATTTCTGCTCTGTCTATCCTTTTGCACAAGCGTCTGGCAGAGGTTCCAGACGTCCAGGCATTTTGTCAGGCTTTGGTTAGAATTAAGCCTGTGTTTAAACCTGTTGCTCCTCTATGGAGCTTAAACTTGGTTCTTAAGGTTCTTCAATGAGTTCCGTTTGAACCCATTCATTCCATTGATATCAAACTATTATCTTGGAAAGTTCTGTTTTTGATGGCTATTTCCTCGGCTCGTAGAGTCTCTGAGTTATCAGCTTTACAATGTGATTCTCCTTATCTGATTTTCCATACAGATAAAGTAGTTCTGCGTACAAAACCTGGGTTTTTACCTAAGGTAGTTTCCAACAAGAATATCAATCAAGAGATTGTTGTTCCATCATTGTGTCCTAATCCTTCTTCAAAGAAGGAACGTCTTTTACATAATTTGGACGTAGTCCGTGCTTTAAAGTTTTACTTACAAGCGACTAAAGATTTTCGTCAAACATCTTCCCTGTTTGTTGTTTACTCTGGACAGAGGAGAGGTCAAAAGGCTTCGGCAACCTCTCTTTCTTTTTGGCTTCGGAGCATAATACGCTTAGCCTATGAGACTGCTGGACAGCAGCCCCCTGAAAGGATTACAGCTCATTCTACTAGAGCTGTGGCTTCCACCTGGGCCTTTAAAAATGAGGCTTCTGTTGAACAGATTTGCAAAGCGGCGACTTGGTCTTCGCTTCATACCTTTTCAAAATTTTACAAATTTTATACTTTTGCTTCTTCGGAGGCTATTTTTGGGAGAAAGGTTCTACAGGCAGTGGTCCCTTCCGTTTAAGTACCTGCCTTGTCCCTCCCTTCATCCGTGTACTTTAGCTTTGGTATTGGTATCCCACAAGTAATGGATGATCCGTGGACTGGATACACCTAACAAGAGAAAACATAATTTATGCTTACCTGATAAATTTATTTCTCTTGTGGTGTATCCAGTCCACGGCCCGCCCTGTCCTTTTAAGGCAGGTCTAAATTTTAAACTACAGTTACCACTGCACCCTATGGTTTCTCCTTTCTCGGCTAGTTTCGGTCGAATGACTGGATATGGCAGTTAGGGGAGGAGCTATATAGCAGCTCTGCTTTGGGTGATCCTTTTGCAACTTCCTGTTGGGAAGGAGAATGTCCCACAAGTAATGGATGATCCGTGGACTGGATACACCACAAGAGAAATAAATTTATCAGGTAAGCATAAATTATGTTTTTGTTTTTACGTGTGTTATCCTCATTTGCATAAAACTACTCTTTATTGACACTTTGCGCAGACATAATACTGGCGTAAGTTACTTGCGACAACAGAAATGTGTTTTTTGCACACATATCTGAAGATCGCCAGTCTAGCATCTGATGGCGCCGTATATGTAATACCCCGATGTGCGAGGTGAAATTACGGGCGGCGCGGGTTTCCGCACTTGTGCTGATGCTTGCACCATATATATAATCTTGCCCTGAGTTTTTATATATATGTTGTTATTTTTAAATACAAAGCTATAAAGGGACTTAAAGTGCATGATCATTATATTATTGTACTATTGCATTCAAATAACTATGCATTTAACAACTGAAAACAGTTTAAAGCGTGTGAGCAGTGGAATACTGCACAACTGTCCCTATTTGAGCGGGATAGTCTCTCTTTCTGAGCTCTATCTTGCTGTTCGTATGAGACAGCCTTATGCCTTTATTTTCAGAATGTTCCTTAGCCACACCCATAGACTGCCCAGATATGCCCACAAACCACCCAGGCACACACACTGACCAACCAGACACGCCTATAATTCCACCCACTATCAACCAGTGACCCTGCCCCTTCCAATAGAGCCACGCCCACAAAACAGCAACACCCCCCCCCCCCTCAGCCTACCAAATCTCTAATTATACCTAGCCACATATGTTGGTAGGTATGCAGTGGCCCACTTGTATTTTGTGTGCAGGGCCACACACAGGAGTGATGGGATTACATGCAGAGGGGCTGGTTTACAGGCTTGGTGACATGCTGGAAGATGCGTGGCTGTGTCCGCTAGGACATGGTTAGTCTCTTAAAACCGGAACATTGAGGAGTTGCAGATGGAACATTCCATCCCACTGATGACAATCCCTCAGGATGCAATACTGAGACGAGGCTGAAAAGGGCCAATGACAAGAGGTATATGTGTGCAACCACCAATTACTGCTTAGCTCCCAATAGTGTATTGCTGCTCCTGATCAAAGTACCTATGTATGCTTATTTAACAAAGAATACAAAGAAAACAAAGTAAATTTAATAATCATAAAAGACGCAAATTGAAAAGTCTCTTAGAGATACTGGAAACAAAATACAGTTGTCAACCATATTGATCAAGTAATCATTATAAATAAAGTTATTATGCATACTAGTTATTTCATGCAATATTTTCCAATATTAAATTATACTTTTTAATAAGTCTCTTGTTCTCTTTGGAGGTAGAAAAAAGAATTTTCTTCCTTTTTACATCCCATTAAAATGTGAATAACCTGTTCCTGTCACAAATCTTTACTGTATACAGTTCTCAGCCAGTTTGTCTCTTTTCAAGGATGAACTCAGTGGGTGGTTCCTCCTGGGTACTATACCTTACCATGGCTTACAAGTTCTCTCTAATAATTACAGTAAACAGAGCCATTTGCTCCTTCATAATCAGATATGAATTTATGGCTTAACAAAGGTTTCTTGAAATATATTATGTGAGAGGCAAGTTAATCAATAGTGTTATTTGGAGTCTTAAGATACCATCTTCACATATGGCAAAAAAAAAAGTTCAGGGGGTTATGTTGAAGGTAGATTTTTACAAATTGAGCAATTGAATTCCTCTTAGTCATTTCAATGCTCCAAGGCCTGTGTATACATTCTTAGCAAGAGACTGGAGTCTTGTTTTTACAGATTTGGAAAATGGAATTTGTTACAATGTGTGTGGAGGAAAATATTCTAGCTCAAATAGTGAATTTGATACACAGAAATAGTCAGTTTCCTTGATACATGGAATCAAACATAACAATAATAATGATGATCCCAGTAGTTTGCTCTCCCACAAGCTATCTAACAACACAGCTTGAAAAGAATAGTTACTGCTCATCATGATATTGTTTTTCTAACTGTTCATTCAGCTCTCTTCAAAGCCGTTCTCTTATTTTAAAACGTTACAGGTGCAGGTTGGTAACTCTCCACATCTTCATGCTGGGCACCTCTATCTTGGAGCACACATATTTTTACATCCTGGTACAGCTGCAGTGTGCATAGACAGGCCAATCATGTTGCCAGCTGTTAGGCAGCTCTACCATGCACTTATGTTTAGTTTGCACAATAGTCTTTTGCAGTTTTTTTAAACAAAGCTTAAAGGGATAGAATGGTCAAAATTTAAATGTGCATTAATGCATTTCAATTTGAAATAGAAGCATTTTTGAAATATACTTCCTTTAGCAAAAATGCTTCTAGTAAACGTTATTACTGTTTTTCTGTGGCACACACACATATGTATTTCTTCTCTAAAGACGTAATTTGTGTTATAGAGGCCTCCACTGACTCTCTGAAAAGACAGTCCATTTATCAAGCTCCGTATGGAGCTTGTGAGCCCGTGTTTCTGGCGAGTCTTCAGACTCGCCAGAAACAGCAGTTATGAAGCAGTGATCTAAAGACCACTGCTCCTTAACCCTGTTCGCTTGCTCTGAGCAGGAGGACAGGAATCGCCACAATTCAACCCAATCGAGTACGATCGGGTTGATTGACACCTCCCTGCTGGCGGCCCATTGGCCGCGAGTCTGCAGGGGGCGGCGTTGCACCAGCAGCTCTTGTGAGCTGCTGATGCTATGCTGAATATGGAGAGCGTATTGCTTTCCGCATTCAGCAAGGTATTGCGGACCTGATCCGCACTGTCGGATCAGGTCCGCAAGACCTTTGGTACATAGGCCCCATGGTGTTTTAATACTGGTGCACGGCCCTTACAGGATATGAAGCATTTTTGCTAATGTAAGTATATTGCACAAATGCTTCTCTTTCTCATTGAAATGCACCCACACACATTTCATTTTTGACCTTTTCTATCCCTTTAATATTTACATAACAAATATAAATAATTCCCTCAGAAATAATATAGAGTTATGCAGCCACTGAGGAAATATAAAGCTCCTGTTCTGTATTGAGCAATCAAAACTCAAGTGCATGATATGGCTTTTCAAAAATACACTGATCTGTGAATGTGTACCGCTTCTATCACAGGATGGAACTTTCCAGGATGGTGTCACTTAGGATTAGATTTATTAAGCTCCGATATGAGCTTTCAGTGCCCCATCGGCTGCAGGTTCGCATCAGAGAGCCTGGAGCTGAGAGTTTAGAAACAGCGATCATCAGACTGCTGCTTCTTAACCCACTACGCCACCTGTAATGTAGCATATGTAAATCCCCCAGACTTTTCCGACAAGGGAGATTGACAGCTCCTGCTCGCACGTGATTGCACACGAGCAGTGGAGAGTTGCACACTTCCGCAAGTGTGCAATGATATTAATGCCCACCAGGCGCAATGCCGGGCGGACAAGGGTGAAGATGTATGCTCCCTTCCTGCTGGTCTTTAATAAATCTGGCCCCTAATGTGAAGATTCAAAGCTTCTCTAACTAGCACTTGTAAGGGGTTGGAAAAACAGAATGGCTTTGAAGAGAGGTGCAGGCACAGAAGGAAAAACAATAGAATGGTGAGTAGCAATTCTGCTATTGTAGTTGTGCCCAGCAGTTTAATGTCCCTTTAAAGTTGCATCGGAATAATGAAAGTTTAATTTTGCCTTTAACGTCCCTTTAACCTGTATTTTCTGGTATGTGAGATGTTTTTTCTGTGAATGTTTCTAGATCTGTTTTGCTGCTATTGTGTTGATTAACTTACAAATAGTCTCTGCAAAATGAAAGGGAAAAGACCATGCATGTATATCAGGTTTGTATAAAAGCAAACAATTCTTCTAGTCAAATGCCTGACTCTTTAAAGGGACACTGAACCCAATTTTTTTCTTATATGATTCGGACAGAGCATGCAATTTTAAGCAACTAATTTACAACTATTATCATTTTTCCTTCGTTCTCTTGCTATCTTTATTTCAAACAGCAGGAATGAAAGCTTAGAAACCAACCCATTTTTGGTTCAGTACCCTAGATAGCTCTTGCTGATTAGTGGCTACATTTATCCACCAATCAGCAAGCGTAACCCAGGTGCTGAACCAAAAATGTTTCGGGTTACATACCCTTAGTCATGTCAATTGAAAATGTCTACATACTTCAGGTGGTGCTGCCTATTCTTTGGACTGTGTACAAATTGTAGCTTATGCTAGTCCTGAAAAGCAACAAAAACTAGTGCCAAGGGCCGCCCACATGTAGCCCTCAGGCCGCCATCCTCACCCTGCATATTGGGTGATGTTACGCTAGTAAGTTACATGGCAAAAACAGTGAGAAAAAGCTCTTCAAAAGAAAAAAGCAGGCAGCAAGCAATCCACTTGGCTGTTAAAAGATGTTAAAATAGAATGTATTGGTGAAATATCAGTATGCTATTACAGTGATACCACATATACAATACTTTTTAGTCTTAATTAGAGGTTAGAGAAGCATCTATATGACCTGTAAATGATCTATGTAGAAGGACTAAAAAGAAAACATCAAGATGTTAAAATAAAGCTTACCTAGTTGTTATGGTGATGCAGCAAACAGGTGGTGGGAGGGCACAGTGGGTGGGGAGAAGAAAGTGAGAGATACAATAACTGTTTACAGGGCTAGAGATACAGATCCCTTTGGGGCATATGTATCAAGCGCCGTATGGAGCTTGATGCCCAGTGTTTCTGGCGAGCCTGCAGACTCGCCAGAAACAGCAGTTATGAAGCAAGGGTCACAAAGACCGCTGCTCCATAACCTGTCCGCCTGCTCTGAGCAGGCGAACAGACATCACCGCAATTCAACCTGATCGAGTATGATCGGGTTGATTGACACTCCCCTGCTGGGGGCGGCGTTGCACCAGCAGCTCTTGTGAGCTGCTGGCGCAATGCTGAATACGGCAAGCATATTGCTCGCTGTATTCAGCGAGGTCTGGCGGACCTGATCCGCAGTGTCGGATCAGGTCCGCCAGACCATGATAACTAGAGGCCTTAGTGTGTTTAAGCATATGTGCAGCGTTCTGTGAGTTGGCTGAATAAAGTTAAAATTGTGCTAATAAGGGCAACTGACAATAATAAAAACCATGCAGAAACTTTGAATTCCAGTCTGGGTTGTTTTTTTTTAATTGTGTCTGTAGAATTAGTTACTTGGATTTGGTAAACATATAAGAAAGAGGCATTTCTTAAGCTTTTTGTGAGGTTTTCACACACTAATAATGAAGCGAAATAGAAGCAGCTAGTGTGAAAGCAAAACAGGGCAACTAACTGATTCAGTGTTGATAGTATAACAACTGCCTAATGTGCTAAATGACTTGAAAGTGATGCAGCATAACTGTAAAAAAGCTGAGAAGAAAATATCACATGAACGTATCTATGGGAAAAAAGGAAGATTTTTTACCTCAAAATTTCTTCAGCTCACCAAAGTAAATGCTTTGTGAACAGTTATCCTATTGTCAGCATGTTGAAAAACAAAAAAACAACAGCCAATCGGCTTCATCTGTTCTGAGGTCACACTTTAAAGGGATCTTTAACATCCTTAAAATCACATGAAACCCACATTTCTTTCATGTAATTGGCAAGAGTCCATGAGCTAGTGACGTATGGGATATACAATCCTACCTGGAGGGGCAAAGTTTCCCAAACCTCAAAATGCCTATAAATACACCCCTCACCACACTCAGGTGGTGAAGTAAGTTTGTGCTAAGATTTCTACGTTGATATGCGCTTCTCAGCATTTTTTGAAGCCCGATTCCTCTCAGAGTACAGTGAATGTCAGAGGGATGTGAAGGGAGTATCACCTATTGAATGCAATGGTTTTCCTCATGGGGATCTATCTCATAGGTTCTCTGTTATCGGTCGTAGAGATTCATCTCCTACCTCCCTTTTCAGATCGACGATATACTCTCATATTCCATTACCTTTACTGATAACCGTTTCAGTACTGGTTTGGCTATCTGATATATGTGAATGGGTGTCTTTTGGTAAGTATGTTTTCATTACTTAAGACACTCTCAGCTATGGTTTGGCACTTTATGTATTTATATAAAGTTCTAAATATATGTATTGTACTTATATTTGCCATGATTCAGGTTTTCAGTATATTTCCTTTTGCAGACTGTCAGTTTCATATCTGGGAAATGCTTTTTTATGAAAATGTATTTCTTACCTGGGGTATAGTCTCTTTTTCAAATTGACTGTTTTTTAAATTTGCGGGCAGAATTAGGCTCGCGAGGGCACAAAATGCCAAAGTTTATTGCATCATTCTTGGCGCAACATTTTTTGGCACAAAGTTATGTTCATTGACGCAAATTCGTCATTTCCTTCGTCTTAGTTGAAGCCGAGTCCTACACAAGGTTGCGTCATCTATGACGCGAGTGTGAGGTTTTTGTCATACTTGGTGCCAAATATTTTCATTATTTAAGACCCCATTTTTATTTGCCTCTTGCCTTTTTTCTATGTCAAAGGGCTATGCTGTTTGCATTTTTTTCCAAATCCTGAAACTGCCATATAAGGAAATTGATAATTTTGCTTTATATGTTGTTTTTTTCTCGTACATTTGCAAGATGTCAATCTGATCCTGTCTCAGAATTCACTGTTGGATCCCAGCTGCCTGATAACAGTTCTACCAAAGCTAAGTGTATTTGTTGTAAACTTGTGGAGATTATACCTCCAGCTGTGGTTTGTAATAGTTGTCATGATAAACTTTTACATGCAGAAAATGTATCCATCAGTAGTAGTTCATTACCTGTTGCTGTTCCCTCAACATCTAATGTACAAAATATACCTGTAAATTTAAAAGAAGTTATTTCTGATTCTATTCAGAAGGCTTTGTCTGCCATTCCACCTTCTAATAAACGTAAACAGTCTTTTAAAACTTTTTCAAATGACCGGCAACATACTGATTTATCCTTCTCTGATGAGGATCTATCTGATTCAGAAAATCCTTCCTCAGATATTGACACTGACAAATCTTCTTATTTATTTAAAATGGAGTATATTCGTTCTTTATTAAAAGAAGTGTTGATTACATTGGATATGGAGGAAATTAGTCCTCTTGATATTAAAACTAGTAAACGTTTAAATTCTGTTTATAAACCTCCTGTGGTTATTTTAGAGGTTTTTCCAGTTCCTGATGCTATTTCTGATATGATTTCTAAAGAATGGAATAGGCCTGGTACTTCTTTTATTCCTTCTTCAAGGTTTAAAAAATTGTATCCTCTGCCAGCAGTTAGATTGGAGTTTTGGGAAAAGATCCCCAAAGTTGATGGGGCTATCTCCACTCTTGCTAAATGTACTACTATTCCTATGGAAGATAGTACTTCTTTTAAAGATCCTTTAGATAGGAAACTTTAATCTTATCTAAGGAAGGCTTATTTATATTCAGGTCATCTTCTTAGGCCTGCAATTTATTTGGCTGATGTTGCAGCTGCTTCAACTTTTTGGTTGGAAACTTTAGCGCAACAAGTATCAGATCATGATTTGTATAGCATTGTTAAGTTGATTCAACATGCTAATAATTTCATTTGTGATGCTATTTTTGATATAATCAAAATTTATGTTAGATATATGTCTTTAGATATTTTAGCTAGAAGAGCTTTGTGGCTCAAATCTTGGAATGCTGATATGACTTCTAAATCCAGATTGCTTTCTCTTTCTTTCCAAGGTAATAAATTATTTGGTTCTCAGTTGGATTCAATAATTTCAACTGTCACTGGGGGGAAGAGAGTTTTTTTGCCTCAGGATAAAAAACCTAAAGGTAAATCTAAAGCTTCTAACCGTTTTCGTTCCTTTCGACTTAATAAGGAACAGAAATCTAATCCTTCCCCAAAGGAATATGTTTCCAATTGGAAGCTTTCCTCAAATTGTAATAAATCCAAGCCTTTTAAGAGATCAAAGCCAGCCCCCAAGTCCGCATGAAGGTGCGACCCTCATTCCAACTCAGCTGGTAGAGGGCAGATTAAAATTCTTCAAAGATGTTTGGATCAGTTCGGTCCAAAATCATTGGATTCAGAGTATTGTCTCTCAGGGGTACAGAATATGATTCAGAGTAAGACCACCTGTGAGAAGATTTCTTCTCTCACGCATTCCAGCGAACCCAGTAAAGGCTCAGGCTTTCCTGAAGTGTGTTTCAGACCTGGAGTTATCAGGGGTAATCATGCCAGTTCCGTTTCAGGAACAGGGCCTGGGGTTTGATTCAAATCTATTCATTGTCTCAAAGAAAGAAAATTCATTCAGACCAGTTTTGGATCTAAAGATTTTGAATCAATATGTAAGAGTACCAACTTTCAAGATGGTGACTATATGGACTATTCTGCCTTTTGTTCAGCAAGGGCATTATATGTCCACAATAGACTTACAGGATGCATATCTTCATATTCTGATTCATCCGGATCACTATCAGTTCCTGAGATTCTCTTTTCTAGACAAGCATTACCAATTTGTTGCTCTTCCTTTTGGCCTAGCAACAGCTCCAAGAATCTTTTCAAAGGTTATCGGTGCCCTACTCTCTGTAATCAGAGTTACAGTATTGCTGTGTTTTCTTATTTGGATGATATCTTGGTACTCGCTCAGTCTTTACGTTCTGCAAAATCTCACGTGAATCAACTAGTGTTGTTTCTTCAAAGACATGGTTGGAGGATCAATTTACCAAAAAGTTCTTTGATTACTCAGACAAGGGTAACCTTTTTAGGTTTCCAGATCGATTCAGTGTCCATGGCTTTGTCTCTAACAGACAAGAGATGTTTGAAATTGGTTGCAGCCTGTCGAAACCTTCAGTCTCAGTCATTCCCTTCAGTAGCTATGTGCATAAAAAGTTTTAGGTCTCATGACTGCAGCATCGGACGCGATCCCCTTTGCTCGTTTTCATATGAGACCTTTCCAGCTTTGTATGCTGAACCAATGGTGCAGGGATTATTTAAGGATATCACAATTAATATCCTTAAATCCCAATGTTCGACTTTCTCTGACTTGGTGGTTAGATCACCATCATATAATTTTAGGGGCCTCTTTTGTTCGTCCAACCTGGACTGTGATCACAACAGATGCGAGTCTTTCAAGTTGGGGAGCTGTTTGGGGATCTCTGACAGCACAAGGGATTTGGAAATCTCAAGAGGCAAGATTACCAATCCATATTTTGGAACGTGCAATTCTCAGGGCTCTTCAGTTTTGGCCTCTGTTGAAGAGAGAACCGTTCATTTGTTTTCAGACAGACAATATCACAACTGTGGCATATGTCAATCATCAGGGTGGGACTCACAGTCCTCAAGCTATGAAAGAAGTATCTCAGATACTTGTTTGGGTGGAATCCAGCTCCTGAAGACTTCACTGCCGCTTGATTGGACATCGCCCGGATAGGATGAAGAGTTCTGCCCGGCTGGGTGAAGACAAGGTAGGGAGATCTTCAGGGGGGTAGTGTTAGGTTTTTTAAGGGGGGTTTGGGTGGATTTAGAATAGGGGTATGTGGGTGGTGGGTTGTAATGTTGGGGGGTGGCATGCCCCGCAAAAGGCCCTTTTAAGGGCTGGTAAGGTAAAAGAACTGTGAACTTTTTTAATTTAGAATAGGGTAGGGACATTTTTTTATTTTGGGGGGCTTTATTATTTTATTAGGGGGCTTAGAATAGGTGTAATTAGCTTAAAGATCTTGTAATCTTTTTTTTATTTTTTGTAATTTAGTGTTTGTTTTTGTAATTTAGTTTAGATTATTTTATTGTATTTTAGTTTAGATATTTGTAGTTTATTTAATTTATTGATAGTGTAGGTGTATTTGTAACTTAGGTTAGGATTTATGTTAAAGGTAAATTGGTAATTATTTTAACTAGGTAGCTATTAAATAGTTATTAACTATTTAATAGCTATTGTACCTAGTTAAAATAAATACCAAGTTACCTGTAAAATAAATATTTAGCTACAATGTAATTATTAATTACATTGTAGCTATCTTAGGGTTGATTTTATAGGTAAGTATTTAGATTTAAATAGGAATATTTTAATTAATAATATTAATATTAATTAGATTTATTTTAATAAGAGTTTAGTTAGGGATGTTAGAGTTAGATAGGGTTATTATACTTAATATATATATAATATAATAACGATATTAACTATATTAACCCTAATATAATTAGGGTTAATATAGTTAATATATATAATATAATAACTATATCAACTATATTAACCCTAATATAATTAGGGTTAATATAGTTAATATAGCTGGCGGCGGTGTAGGGGGATTAAATTAGGGTTTAATATTTTTAAAATAGATGGCGGCGGTGTAAGGGGCTCACTTTAGGGGGTAGGTAAGATAGATGGCGGCGGGGTAGGGGCTCACTTTAGTGGGTAGGTAAGGTAGATGGCGGCGGGGTAGGGGCTCACTTTAGTGGGTAGGTAAGGTAGATGGCGGCGGGGTAGGAGCTCACTTTAGGGGGTAGGTAAGGTAGATGGCGGCGGGGTAGGGGCTCACTTTAGGGGGTAGGTAAGGTAGATGGCGGCGGGGTAGGGGCTTACTTTAGGGGGTAGGTAAGGTAGATGGCGGCGGGGTAGGGGCTCACTTTAGGGGGTAGGTAAGGTAGATGGCAGCGGGGTAGGGGCTCACTTTAGGGGGTAGGTAAGGTAGCTGGCGACGGTGTAGGGGGATCACATTAGGGGGTTATACATTTATTGTAGGTGGCGGCGGGGTCCGGGAATGGCGGTTTAGGGGTTAAATACTTTATTAGGGATTGAGGCTGGGGATTGCGGTTGACAGGTAGAAAGACATTGCGCATGCGTTAGGTGTTAGGTTTATTTTGCAGGTATTTTAGGGAGTTACGGGGCTCCAATAGACAGCATAAGGCTTACTATGGCTGCATTTTGTGGCGAGGTGAAAATGGAGTAAGATTTCTCCATTTTCGCCACGTAAGTCCTTACGCTGTATATTGGATACCAAACTGCGCTGGTTTGGTATACCTGCCTATGGCCCAAAAAACTACGGGCGAAGGCAGAAATATATGAGCATAACTTCTAGGTTCCACTGTATATAGGATACCAGACCAGCACAAATTTTGGCGTCGCCAGCTTTTGCGGGCGGCGCTGCATATCGGATCGGGCCCCAGATGTTCAGGTGAAATTTTTTTGGCAGCTTTTTACAGATGCGCTGCATCACTTTCAAAGGCTTCAACATTTGTGTATCGTGCTTTCAATGAATATCGTAAAAGCACTTGATCTGGTTTTACAAATTGAAAGTTATAGTTTGCACTTCAATGAAAGCCGAAAATGTGCCAGAATATTTAGCGCAACTTGAGACCTGAACTGTAAGGGTTCAAACATTTTTTTATAAAACACATCAAAAACACATTAAAATTAAAAGTATTGCACACATTTATACTATACACATATTTTAATATTCATAAAAAGGTTTTAAAAGGGTTAAAAGGGATATGGTATATGGCAAGGTGTTTGGAAAGGGCTCCTATATATATATATATATATTTGTGTGTGTATATGTGCATACATGTTTAAGTGTTTATAAGTGTAAATATGTATATTTCTTTCATATAGGTGGCGAGAGTCCACAAGCTTGTTACAGATGGGATATACATTCCTACCAGGAGGGGGCAAAGTTTCCCCCAAACCTCAAATGCCTATTAATACACCTCCCACCTCACTCATACCTCAGTTTTAAATACTTTGCCTCCTTAGGAGGTGGTAAAGCATAATGTGCTTCATTTCTTCACTGAAAGGCACTTCTAAGTTTATTGAAGCCCAGTTCCTCTCTAAGTACAGTGTTTGTCTGAGGGAAGTGAAGGGATTATTGTTTGATGCCTCTATGTTTTTGTGTCTGGGAAAGCAGTACATACAAGCTCTCTGTAAATTTGGTTGCAGGGATTTATCTGCTGCCTCCCTTTACAGATTGACGTTATATTCCTTTACCATTACCTCTGCTGATTTTTTTCAGTACTGGTTTGTCTGTCTGCTATATGTGGATGGATGTCTTAAACAGTAAGTATGAATTTTATCTTTTAAAAAGACACTCTCAGCTATAGATTGGGCACCTTTAAAGTAAAGTTTTTATATATTGTTTAAATTTGTCAGTAATTCAGTGCTTCTTATATTTTAAGTGATCCTTATTTTCAAAACGTATCAGGCGGAGTTTGTGAAACATTTTTTGTGTTTGGTGGCTAGTAATCTTTAATATTCGTCTAATATTGGCTTAAAGGTCTTTGCTTTAGAGTTTATCTAACCTCCGTTTATTTTTAAAATCCATGCGCAAAACGTGCACACGATGATGCTATTTATGGCATTTTGTCCTGTTTTTTTGGTGCCAAAATTTTGCGCCTTTGTTAGCGTTTAAAACTGAAACCCCCAAGCCTCTCTGTGCGCTCAAAAAACATTTTTTATAATCAAAACTCTGTTAATCAGATGCTATCTATTTTATAATATTCGCTCTGTTTCCCATTCTCTCTAGCCTGTGTTTTATATAGGCACATGGATATAAATTTGCAGATATAATTTTTTTTTTTTTGCAATTATGAACCTGTCTCAGGTGTTACCATAGGTACTGAGCTGCTTGAACATATTTCTACTAAAGCTAAGTGTGTTTGTTGTAAAAAAGCTGATCTGAATTCATCAGCTCTATTGTGTGGCTCCTGTTTTGATACATTATTACATGCTAATAATATTTCTATGAGTACAAATGCATCCATTGTTATTCCATCTCAGTCTAATGTGAACAGCATTCCTGCAGAAATTAAAGATTTTATTGCTGCAGCCATAGAGAATACCATGACTGCTATACTGCCTTCAAATAAACATAAAAGGACTTTACAAAGTTTTCCAAAGTCTAGTGAATTTTGCACTGACCAACAGCATACTGATGTATCTTCTACTGATGGGGGTTGCTCTGATTCAGAGGATTCTAGATCAGAGACAGAAATTGACAAATTGTTTTTATTTAAAATTGAACATATTTGCTTTCTTTTGAAGGAAGTATTAATGGTCTAAGCCTGGTACCTCTTTTAACCCTTCTTCTAGGTTTAAAAAATTGTATCCTTTGCCTGTTGCTAATTTGGAACTTTGGGAAACAGTCCCTAAAGTTGATGGGGCAGCTCTTCTTTAAAAGACCCTTTAGATAGGGAGCTTGAATCTTATGTTAGAAGGGCATATTTACATACTGGCTATATTCTTAGACCATTTATATCTATGGCTGGTGTTGCTGCTGCTTCTACTTTTTGGTTAGACAGCTTAGTTCATCAACTGTCTTCGGACCCTGAATTATCTAATATCATCCTTTTACTTCAACAAGCAAATCATTTTCTTTGCAATGCTATTGTTGATGTCATGAAAATAAACTTCAAATCAATGTCTTTAGCTATTCTAACGAGAAGAGCTTTATGGGTTAAATCTTGTAATGCTGACATGGTGTCTAAAACAAGATTACTGTATCTGTCTTTTCAAGGTAAAAACCTTTTTTTAAGATTCTATTATTTCCACTATTACTGGGGGAAAGGGAATTTTTCTTTCCCAAGAAAAAAAATCTAAGGGAAAATTTAAAGCTACCAATTGTTTTCATTCCATTCATCAGAATAGAGAACAGAAAACTGCTCCCTCCCCTAAAGCCTCTGACTCTAATTGGAGACCATCTCCATATTGGAATAAATCCAAATCATATAAGAAACCAAAACCGGCCCCTAAGCCTGCATGAAGGTGCGGCCCCCAATCCAGTTCTTCATCTGGGGGGCAGATTACAACTGTTTCAAGATTTTTGGGCAGACTGTGTCCAAAATCAGTGGATTCAGAATATTATTTCTTAGGGGTATCGAATTGGATTCAAAATAAGACCTCCCATGGGAAGATTCTTTCTCACCCATGTAACAAAAAAACCAGTAAAGGCCCAAGCATTTCTGAAATGTGTTTCAGATCTAGAACTCTTAGGGGTAATTGTCCCAGTTCCTCTACAGGAACAAGGGTTGGGGTTTTATTTCAATATTTTCATTGTTCAAAAGAAGGAAAATTCTTTCAGACCAATTTTGGATCTGAAAACTTTAAATCAATTTGATTTAACTTTCAAGATGGTAACTATAAGGAATATTCTGCCCTTTGTTCAGCAAGGTCGCTTTATGTCCACAATAGACTTACAGGATTTTATTACCAATTTATGAGGGGGTTTTTTCTAGACAAGCATTACAAATTTGTCGCTCTTCCATTTCACCTTGCAACAGCCCAGAGAAAATTCTCAAAGGTTCTTGTGCCCTTCTGTCTGTAATCAGATAGCAGGGTATTGCGGAGTTTCCTTATTTGGACGATACCTTGGTACTAACTCAGTCTTTTCATTTAGAAAAATTTCACACGAAACAACTAATGTTGTTCCTTCGAAGACATGGTTGGAGGATCAATTTACCAAAGAGATCCTCAGACAAATGTCACCATTTTAGGTTTCCAGATAGATTCAGTGTCCATGAATCTATCACTAACAGAAAAGAGATGATTAAAATTGTTTTCACCTTGTCTAAACCTTCAGTCTCTATCATTCCTTTCAGTGGCTATGCGCATGGAATTTTTAGGTCTCATGATTGCAGCATCGGACGCAATCCCCTTTGCTCATTTTCATGAGACCTCTACAGCTTTGCATGTTGTAGAGATTACACTCGGATATCTCAACTGGTATTCTTAAACCCATCACGCAACTTTCTCTGACTTGGTGGTTAAACCACCACTATATTCTTCAAGGGGCCTCCTTTGTTCATCCAACCTGGTCTGTAATCACCACAGATGCAAGTCTTACAGGTTGGGGAGCTGTCTGGGGGTCTCTGACAGCACAAGGAGTTTGAAATCCTCGGGAGACGAGGTTACCATTCAATATTTTGGAACTCTGTGCTCTCTTCAGAGCTCTTCAGGCTTGGCCTCCATTGAAGAGGGAACCTTATATTTGTCTTCAAACAGACAATATCACTACAGTAGCATATGTCAATCATCAAGGGGGAACTCACAGTCCTCTAGCTATGAAAGAAGTATCTTGCATATTTTCTTGGGTGGAATCCAATTTCTGTCTAATCACGGCGATTCAAGGAAAATATACCACAAGGTTTTGGTGTTCTTCACATGATTATTCCTGGCATTCCTTTCGGATTCCTTGGAGTCTTCAGTTCTTCGGAATGGTTTGGATAAAAGTTTGTCTGCCAATATCTTGAAAGGACAAATCTCTGCTCTTTCTGTTTTATTTCCTATAAAGATTGTTAATTTTCCTGATATTCACTGTTTTGTCCAGGCTTTAATTCAAATTAAACCTGTTATTAAATCTATTACTCCTCCTTGGAGTTTTAATCTGGTATTGAAGACTTTACAGGCACCTCTTTTTGAGCCTATGCATTCTTTGGACATTAAACTACTTTCTTGGAAAGTGTTGTTTCTATTGGCTATTTCTTCTGTTAGAAGAGTTTCGGAATTGTCTTCTCTCACTTGTGAGTCTCCTTATCTGATTTTCCATCAAGATAAAGCTGTTTTGTGGACTTCTTTCAAATTTTTGCCTAAAGTTGTAAATTCTAGCAAAATTAATAGGGAAATGATTGTTCCTTATTTGTGTCCTAATCCTAAGAATACTCTTGAAAGATCTTTACACTCTTTAGATGTTGTAAGAGTTTTGATATACTATGTAGATGCTACAAAGAATTTCAGACAGACTTATAGTCTGTTTATTATTTTTTCTGGTTCTTGAAAAGGTCAGAAAGTCTCTGCCATTTCTTTTGCATCTTGGTTGAAACTTTTGATGCACAAGGCTTATTTGGAGGTGGGCCAGTCTCCGCCTCAGAGAATTACAACTCATTCTACAAGATCAGTTGTCACATCTTGGGTTTTCAAAAATGAAGCTTCAGTTGATCAAATATGCAAAGCAGCCATTTGGTCTTCTTTGCATACCTTGACTAAAATTTACCTTTTTTATGTTTTTGCTTCTTTGGAAGCAGCTTTTGGTAGAAAGGTTCTTCAGGCAACTGTCTCAGTTTGATTCTAGTGCCTATGATTTAAGTTTTTTCAATTTAAAAGAAACAATTATTTTTTGGATTTAATTTCTCAGGGGAAATAGCTGTTTTTATTTTTATCCCTCCCTTTATTGTTACTCGTGGACTTCCACATCTTGGGTAATATATAACATCATTATATGAAAGAAAACATAATTTATGTAAGAACTTACCTGATAAATTAATTTCTTTCATGGTGGCGAGAGTCCACAAGGCCCACCCATTTTTTTGTGTGTTTTTTTTTTGTTTTGTTTTTTTTGTATAAAGCACATATTCTCATCCTGCTTCTCTTTTTTATGCTTTACTATTTATTCACCTCACCTTCTTGGCTATATGTTAAACTGAGGTATGAGTGAGGTGGGAGGTGTATTTATAGGCATTTGAGGTTTGGGAAAATTTGCTCCCTCCTGGTAGGAATGTATATGCCATCAGTAACAAGCTCGTTGACTCTCGCCACCATGAATGAAATGAATTTATAAGGTAAGTTCTTACATAAATTATGTTATTTATATATAGATATATAATTTACAAAAAATAAGTATATATATATATATATTGTATATTTAAAAATAAAAAGAACATTTTCTTCTATGTGAAGAACATAGTAATGTAATGTATTCCTATAACCTTTGTGTTTAACACAGTTGGTTTAATGCAGTGTTGGGTTAACGCATGATAACTAATAGGTTTTTTTCAACACATCCCATAGAAGTTTATTGGGAGACTTTTTTTACTTTCAACTTGTAAAAAGTGCGCTAGTGTGGCCGCAATAATTTTTTACCTTGAGCACAAAGTTATATACAAGCAAAAATGCAACAATAAAATGCTTAATAACATTAGAGCATTTTATTTTTTGCATTTTTATGTCCCTTAAACATTATCCTGTTCCAGTAACAGAAGCTAGTGACAGTTTCCCCCTAGCAGCAATGGTGGCTGTAACACTTCTGTTGTGGTGACATTACTGCTGACTTGCCTGACTATGGAGAAATGGCAGCCATTATATTTTAGCAGCCATAACGTTGCCCTTGAGGAGACATTCCCAGTGAGAATCATTGTTAGACATAATTTGTTCAATGCATTTACTGGAGAAATAGAATTCACTAAACACAGCAAGCAAAGACACGTTTTCTAAGGACCATTAAAACAAAATAATAAAAAAAAGGACTTGCTTTGATCCAGGGGTCCTGCACAAGACCCAATAAATTGGTTGGGTTGCATGATATATAGGATCAAGCACTATCAACTGGAGCTACAAAATCTATTACTGACATAAATATGCACTGGATCTGGCTTACTGACCTTGGCATACATTTACTAATAGTGTAAGAGACAACAATTCTCTTTATTTAGGGCTGTATATCTAATTGAAGCATGATGGGAACAAGGCAGTGGATGTGTAAAATCAGGAATAATTATGTTTGCCTATCCAAAGCTGATATAAAACTAAATACATAACAGGTATATGTGATTTCAGAGTTTGTCACTCAGATTGAAAAAGAGATTTATTTTACTGTCTTTATGTAACAACTTAATGAGCCTGTATGTCTAACTAAATTCAAAACAACAAATGTTAAGATCTGCTGGATATGATTCATATGAAGACAGTTAATTACAAAAGTATCATAATGGAAAACAGGATATGCAGACACCCAGCGAATTAAGGTTGTCACAAATCTGTAGAGGAATGATGTAAAATAGCACAGGATGAATAGTACATATTGTGCTGTTGAAGCACTAAACTCTTTCGTTATATATATATATATATATGCAATTGGGTTTTACATTTGAGAAAATTACCAGTTACTAAAAATGGCCTCACAAAATGTTCACTAATATCATACCATCTTAATTATAATCATATTAAAAATGTTTAGGATATTGTGTTCACCTGTGACTGTGTTACACTCTTATGTTTTTCAGCTTTTAAAAGAGAAGTTGTTGGACCTACTGGGAAGGCAAAACAAAGAAGGTCATGCAGAGGACCTGGTAAGTTTATGTTGAGGATTTGTAGACTAAGGTCACCAAGATGATTATGAGAATCTTTCCAATATCTGTGATCATAACATCTTAAGGATATACCTATCGTTGTAGTTTCTAAATCATTTTGAGGAACTGATCACTGTTTGCAAGATATAAGTATAATCTCAGGACAATTAACTCACAAGTTTAGCTGATTGTCAGCATTGCATGAGGTTACCAAGATATATCTGGAGATCTATTCACTGCTTGTAGATATAAACCATCATCACAATCATGTGAGTTATTACCAAATGATTCTGCTCACTAAATGAATAAAATAAACTTGGATGACCTGTATTTGGAGCGAATATGGGTTGGACATTCAAGAACACGCACAGGTCATTATGATGACATTTCTACATGCACAGATCATTATCGTGAAGATTGTAGACATATGCATCAGCCAATTTGTCTTTTCTTACCATATTACGCCATTGCACTTTCTTTGCCCTCTGCCCTATGTCCATTCTTACGTGATTTATCTGTGCTGTCTCTTCCATAGTTATCCCTTGTGTTCTTCTTATTATGTGTTTCCTTTACCTATGCATTCTTTTATCACCTTCTGCAGGGTTTCACCCCCTTTTTAAATTAGTGTAGCAAGTGTCCATAATAACATATAACATTGTGTCACATTTTGTGCATCTTGCTTTCTCAGTTGTCAATAATAATTCAAAACATTTCCAGTGAGACAACATTCCAATTTAAACGTATGCAGATGAGTCACTAAAGCATGGGGAAAACTCACCAAAGATTAATAAACAAGTACAATAAGTTAACATAATTTACTTAATATTTAGATTTTTATCATTGGAGAATTTTATGCATTCTGGCAGTCGTTTTTTCTTTGCTACTCTTGTTTTTACATCTATGCTTGTGCCCAGTCTGTAGTTTATTTCCTTTTTCCTTTAACGTTTTATACACATCTCACTGCCACTTTTCTTCATACAGTGAACAATGCTTAGGATCACTTAACAATGCTTAGGAACACTATAAAAAGGCAATGCAATAGTACTTACTCTGAATTTGAAATGAACAGTAGAATATTTTCTGGCAAATTTCAAATCCAATTTGTTCTCCCCCTGTATCATGTGACAGTCATCATCCAATCACAAAATGCATATATACTGTACACTTTTGCACATGCTCAATGGAAGTCGGTGCCTCAGAAAGTGTGCATATAAAAATAATGTGCATATTTTGATAATGGAAGTGTAAAGTTGTTGTTTTTTTTGGTTTGTTTTTAAATTACATGTTTTATCTGAATCATGAAACATTAGTTTTGAAGCATAATTTAGTTTTGGCTATGTGTATTTTTCATCTAATGGCTTTATTCATCTTTACCTCTTATGTCTTGTTGTCTTCTGTTAAACCAGTCTTATATTTGCAGGGTACCTGTGACACTATGCCAAACCATTCAGAAACTGTTAGCCACACTGTGACAGTCCCACTGCAGGCAACCTTGGGGACACTGGAGGAAATTGCCTGCTGATGCCTCATTGACACAGCCATTTTATTTTGTGCCAAATGGGATGTGTGTGCAGAGCTGTGGGGACTGTGGGATGCCAAGGCACCTTGTATCACAGCCTGAGAAGAATTTGAGGAAAACCATAAACTGCCAACTGTACACAGCCCTGCATGCCCGCAGTGTACTCGGCACGGATCCACCATGGTGTGTGAGGAGACCTTGGACAGACAGAAATTGCACTGTGTCTGATTCTGTGTTTGTAGCAGGTTCTAAAATGGAAATTTTATAATAAAATTTAAAAAAATCAACAATGGAGAAAAACAGGATCTCAAAGTATGTCAGTATGTGAGTGTGTCACTGCAGCTTCTTGTATGTAGGGGACATTATATGTTAGTGAAACTATCTGTAATGTCATTGTTTAGAAAGGTATGGGTGTGTTCGTTTTATTGAGTAAGGCAGTAGTACTGTATAAGTTGTGTTAAAATGTGATATTCTGACTTATTCATAAGATCAAAATAGGCGGAATATCTAAGACAGAAATGTTCACTTTAGCACCAAGGATAACCTAATAAAAAATAAAAGGTAATCCTCGGGAAAAAGTGAACATGTTTAAATTAATCTAGAAGCGGTGCCTGAGCCACATTAAAATATATTATTTTTTTAGTTTAGAGGTGAACCATAACTTAATAGGTTGCTAGTAGCATATATGAAATATAAATGCAATTATTAAAAAAAAAAATTGCATAGTTTGAAAGTTACAAATGGTTAAAACTGAATACGATTATATAAAATCTAGTATACCTTGTATGGTTAGTCCACTGTAGCTAATTACATTATAATAGAGTTAGACTATTGTCTATAAAGAAGGGACACCACAAAGTATGTGTATAATTCTGTATTGATGGAGTAAATAAGTTAGGGAGCTTGTGCCTATGTAATGACAGAGGATGCCTTGACAGAGGATGGACACTGGAGGATTAAGAAGCAAAGCTTCATGCAGAATCATCAAAAATAGGTAAGTACTAAGAGTGTTACTAAATTGAATTGTGGAGCAGATCTTTGTTAATGTTCCTGTTCAAGAATATGAGTTCCCAATATGCCTGCAAGTTACTATAGTTATTTCTAGGGATGGGCGAATGTTTCTAAAAATTCGAAATTTAAAACAAATTTTGATACATTCGTTCGTTCAAATCAAATTTCGAATGTTTAAATAACATTCTAAAATTCTATTTTCGAATTTTCGTTTTCGAATATTTCAATAAAATTTGAAAATATTCGTTCGAATAATAGAATATTTAGCTATGTATTCATTCAATTTCGAAATGTTATATTCGAATTTGAATGTGACATTCAAATTCGAAATAGTATTTCTAGTCTACAACTGTGTTTAATAAATGTAATATTTGAATTTGAATGCTACATTCGAATGTCTAAACAAAAGCAGGAGAAATGGATAAACCAGAGCACTCTTGATGTATCAAAAAGTCAGTGTATTTTACAGTGAGGTAATACGCAGAGGGTGGAAAATAAAACTTAACATTTATTTGTATAAATTGATTAAAAAGGTAGTAACAACTACCAGTGTGGTGTATTAAAAACTGTATTAAAATACAGCAGAGCTGACAAGCCCAGGAAATTTTCCTTAAAGACGTGACTGCACACAATATAACCATTAATGTAATCAATAAAGCAAAAAGGAAAAAGTCTGCTGTAAAACCACCATAATATGCTCACAGATTGCACAAAAAGCTAACCCTAAATAAAGAGGACAAACCTCACAACAATTAAGCTAGACTGGTGCAATACTGGAGCGGTGTATAGTACAGCAGAAATTCCATCATTACCAAATCAAGGTTAGTCAAATAAACGGTTCATGAAACGTCTTATAAGGCTGCAGAGCTCCTAGTGTAAGCGCTTGATGCGCATTTCGCCATATGCTGGCTTTGTCAAAGGCTGGCTTTGTCACATTCGAATTTGAAATAGTATTTCTAGTCGAATACTGTGTTTTAAATGTAATATTCGAATTTGAATGTCACATTCAAATTATAAATAGTATTTCTTCTGTTATGTGTGATCAGTCCACGGGTCATCATTACTTCTGGGATATTATCTGCTCCCCTACAGGAAGTGCAAGAGGATTCACCCAGCAGAGTTGCTATATAGCTCCTCCCCTCTACGTCACCTCCAGTCATTCTCTTGCACCCAAAGACTAGATAGGAGGTGTGAGAGGACTATGGTGATTATACTTAGTTTTTATAACTTCAATCAAAAGTTTGTTATTTTACAATAGCACCGGAGCGTGTTATTACTTCTCTGGCAGAGTTTGAAGAAGAATCTACCAGAGTTTTTCTTATGATTTTAACCGGAGTAGTTAAGATCATATTGCTGTTTCTCGGCCATCTGAGGGAGGTAAAAGCTTCAGATCAGGGGACAGCGGGCAGTTGAATCTGCATTGAGGTATGTAGCAGTTTTTATTTTCTGAATGGAATTGATGAGAAAATCCTGCCATACCGTTATAATGACATGTATGTATACTCTACACTTCAGTATTCTGGGGATGGTATTTCACCGGAATTACTCTGTAAAAGTACATTAAACCTTTTAATAGGTATTTAATTCATGTTAAACGTTTTTTGCTGGAATGTAGAATCGTTTGCATTTCTGAGGTACTGAGTGAATAAATATTTGGGCATTATTTTTTCCACTTGGCAGTTTGCTTGTTTTGATTATGACAGTTTCGTTTCTCTCTCACTGCTGTGTGTGAGGGGGAGGGGCCGTTTTTGGCGCTCTTTGCTACGCATCAAAAATTTCCAGTCAGTTACTCTTGTATTTTCTGCATGATCCGGTTCATCTCTAACAGAACTCAGGGGTCTTCAAACTTCTTTGAAGGGAGGTAGATTCTCTCAGCAGAGCTGTGAGACTTATGTAGTGACTGTGTTTTAAAACGTTGCTCTGTGATTTTTATGTTTAAAATTTAATAAGTGTTACTTTACTAATGGGAACAAACCTTTGCTAACAAGTTGTGTTGTTTTTAAAGAGTGATGCTATAACTGTTTTTCAGTTCATTATTTCAACTGTCATTTAATCGTTTAGTGCTTCTTTGAGGCACAGTACGTTTTTGTTAAATAAGATTGTAACCAAGTTGCATGTTTATTGCTAGTGTGTTAAACATGTCTGATTCAGAGGAAGATACCTGTGTCATTTGTTCCAATGCCAAGGTGGAGCCCAATAGAAATTTATGTACTAACTGTATTGATGCTACTTTAAATAAAAGCCAATCTGTACAAATTGAACAAATTTCACCAAATAGCGAGGGGAGAGTTATGCCGTCTAACTCGCCTCACGTGTCAGTACCTGCGTCTCCCGCCCGGGAGGTGCGTGATATAATGGCGCCTAATACATCTGGGCAGCCATTACAGATAACATTACAAGATATGGCTACTGTTATGACTGAAGTTTTGGCTAAGTTACCAGAACTAAGAGGCAAGCGTGATCACTCTGGGGTGAGAACAGAGTGCGCTGATAATTCTAGGGCCATGTCTGATACTGCGTCACAGCTTGCAGAGCATGAGGACGGAGAGCTTCATTCTGTAGGTGACGGTTCTGATCCAAGCAGATTGGATTCAGATATTTCAAATTTTAAATTTAAATTGGAAAACCTCCGTGTATTACTAGGGGAGGTCTTAGCGGCTCTTAACGATTGTAACACTGTTGCAATACCAGAGAAAATGTGTAGGTTGGATAAATACTTTGCGGTACCGGCGAGTACTGACGTTTTTCCTATACCTAAGAGATTAACTGAAATTGTTACTAAGGAGTGGGATAGACCCGGTGTGCCGTTCTCACCCCCTCCAATATTTAGAAAGATGTTTCCAATAGACGCCACCACACGGGACTTATGGCAAACGGTCCCTAAGGTGGAGGGAGCAGTTTCTACTTTAGCTAAGCGCACCACTATCCCGGTGGAGGATAGCTGTGCTTTTTCAGATCCTATGGATAAAAAATTAGAGGGTTACCTTAAGAAAATGTTTGTTCAACAAGGTTTTATATTGCAACCCCTTGCATGCATCGCGCCGATTACGGCTGCGGCAGCATTTTGGATTGAGTCTCTGGAAGAGAACCTTAGTTCCGCTACGCTGGACGACATTACGGACAGGCTTAGAGTCCTTAAACTAGCTAATTCATTCATTTCGGAGGCCGTAGTACATTTAACCAAACTTACGGCTAAGAATTCAGGATTCGCCATTCAGGCACGTAGGGCGCTGTGGCTAAAATCCTGGTCGGCTGATGTAACTTCTAAGTCCAAATTACTTAATATACCTTTCAAGGGGCAAACTTTATTTGGGCCCGGTTTGAAAGAAATTATCGCTGACATTACAGGAGGTAAGGGCCACGCTCTACCTCAAGACAAAGCCAAAGCTAAGGCTAGACAGTCTAATTTTCGTCCCTTTCGGAATTTCAAAGCAGGTGCAGCATCAACTTCCACTACACCAAAACAGGAAGGAGCTGTTGCTCGTTACAGACAAGGCTGGAAACCTAACCAGTCCTGGAATAAGGGCAAGCAGGCCAGAAAACCTGCTGCTGCCCCTAAGACAGCATGAACCGAGGGCCCCCGATCCGGAACCGGATCTAGTGGGGGGCAGACTCTCTCTCTTCGCCCAGGCTTGGGCAAGAGATGTCCAGGATCCCTGGGCGCTAGAGATCATATCTCAGGGATACCTTCTAGACTTCAAATTATCTCCCCCAAGAGGGAGATTTCATCTGTCAAGGTTGTCAACAAACCAAATAAAGAAAGACGCGTTTCTACGCTGTGTACAAGATCTATTATTAATGGGAGTGATCCATCCGGTTCCGCGGTCGGAACAAGGACAAGGGTTTTACTCAAACCTGTTTGTGGTTCCCAAAAAAGAGGGAACTTTCAGGCCAATCTTGGATTTAAAGATCCTAAACAAATTCCTAAGAGTTCCATCGTTCAAAATGGAAACTATTCGGACAATCTTACCCATGATCCAAAAGGGTCAGTACATGACCACAGTGGATTTAAAGGATGCTTACCTTCACATACCGATTCACAAAGATCATTACCGGTATCTAAGGTTTGCCTTCTTAGACAGGCATTACCAGTTTGTAGCCCTTCCATTCGGATTGGCTACGGCTCCAAGAATCTTCACAAAGGTTCTGGGTGCTCTTCTAGCGGTTCTGAGACCGCGAGGAATTTCGGTAGCTCCGTACCTAGACGACATTCTGATACAAGCTTCAAGCTTTCAAACTGCCAAGTCTCATACAGAGTTAGTTCTGGCATTTCTAAGGTCGCATGGATGGAAAGTGAACGAAAAGAAGAGTTCTCTCTTGCCTCTCACAAGAGTTCCATTCTTGGGGACTCTTATAGATTCTGTAGAAATGAAGATTTATCTGACAGAAGACAGATTAACAAAGCTTCTAAATACATGCCGTGTCCTTCATTCCATTCAACTCCCGTCAGTAGCTCAATGCATGGAGGTGATCGGCTTAATGGTAGCAGCAATGGACATAGTACCCTTTGCACGCCTACATCTCAGACCGCTGCAATTGTGCATGCTGAGTCAGTGGAATGGGGATTACTCAGATTTGTCCCCCACTCTGAATCTGGATCAAGAGACCAGAAACTCTCTTCTATGGTGGCTTTCTCGGCCACATCTGTCCAGGGGGATGCCGTTCAGCAGGCCGGACTGGACAATTGTAACAACAGACGCCAGCCTTCTAGGTTGGGGCGCTGTCTGGAATTCTCTGAAGGCTCAGGGACAATGGAGTCAGGAGGAAAGTCTCCTGCCAATAAACATTCTGGAATTGAGAGCAGTTCTCAATGCCCTTCTAGCTTGGCCCCAGTTAAAAACTCGGGGGTTCATCAGGTTTCAGTCGGACAACATCACGACTGTAGCTTACATCAACCATCAGGGAGGGACAAGAAGCTCCCTAGCAATGATGGAAGTATCAAAGATAATTCGCTGGGCAGAGTCTCACTCTTGCCACCTGTCAGCAATCCACATCCCGGGAGTGGAGAACTGGGAGGCGGATTTCTTGAGTCGCCAGACTCTTCATCCGGGGGAGTGGGAACTTCATCCGGAGGTCTTTGCCCAAATACTTCGACGTTGGGGCAAACCAGAGATAGATCTCATGGCGTCTCGCCAGAACGCCAAACTTCCTCGCTACGGATCCAGATCCAGGGATCCGGGAGCGGTTCTGATAGATGCTTTGACAGCACCTTGGAACTTCAGGATGGCTTATGTGTTTCCACCCTTCCCGCTGCTTCCTCGATTGATTGCCAAAATCAAACAGGAAAGAGCATCAGTGATTCTAATAGCGCCTGCATGGCCGCGCAGGACTTGGTATGCAGATCTAGTGGACATGTCATCCTGTCCGCCTTGGTCTCTACCTCTAAGACAGGACCTTCTGATTCAGGGTCCATTCAAACATCAAAGTCTAACTTCTCTGAAGCTGACTGCTTGGAAATTGAACGCTTGATTTTATCAAAACGTGGTTTTTCTGAGTCGGTTATTGATACCCTGATACAGGCTAGGAAGCCTGTTACCAGAAAGATTTACCATAAAATATGGCGTAAATACCTATACTGGTGTGAATCCTAAGATTACTCCTGGAGTAAGGTTAGGATTCCTAGGATATTGTCTTTTCTACAAGAAGGTTTAGAAAAGGGTTTATCGGCTAGCTCATTAAAGGGACAGATCTCAGCTCTGTCCATCTTGTTACACAGGCGTCTGTCAGAAAATTCAGACATCCAGGCCTTTTGTCAGGCTTTAGCTAGGATCAAGCCTGTGTTTAAAACTGTTGCTCCGCCATGGAGTTTAAACTTAGTTCTTAACGTTTTACAGGGTGTTCCGTTTGAACCCCTTCATTCCATTGATATAAAATTGTTATCTTGGAAAGTTCTATTTTTAATGGCTATTTCCTCGGCTCGAAGAGTCTCTGAGTTATCAGCCCTACATTGTGATTCTCCTTATCTGATCTTTCACTCAGACAAGGTAGTTCTGCGTACTAAACCTGGGTTCTTACCTAAGGTTGTCTCTAACAGGAACATCAATCAAGAGATTGTTGTTCCATCTTTGTGTCCAAATCCTTCTTCAAAGAAGGAACGTCTTCTACACAATCTGGATGTAGTTCGTGCCCTCAAGTTCTACTTGCAGGCAACTAAAGATTTTCGCCAAACTTCTTCCCTGTTTGTCGTTTATTCTGGACAGAGGAGAGGTCAAAAAGCTTCTGCTACCTCTCTCTCTTTTTGGCTTCGTAGCATAATACGTTTAGCCTATGAGACTGCTGGACAGCAGCCTCCTGAAAGAATTACAGCTCATTCCACTAGAGCTGTGGCTTCCACTTGGGCCTTTAAGAATGAGGCCTCTGTTGAACAGATTTGCAAGGCTGCAACTTGGTCTTCGCTTCATACTTTTTCCAAATTTTACAAATTTGACACTTTTGCTTCTTCGGAGGCTATTTTTGGGAGAAAGGTTCTTCAGGCAGTGGTTCCTTCTGTATAATGAGCCTGCCTATCCCTCCCGTCATCCGTGTACTTTTGCTTTGGTATTGGTATCCCAGAAGTAATGATGACCCGTGGACTGATCACACATAACAGAAGAAAACATAATTTATGCTTACCTGATAAATTCCTTTCTTCTGTTGTGTGATCAGTCCACGGCCCGCCCTGTTTTGTAAGGCAGGTACATATTTTTTAAATTATAATTCAGTCACCACTACACCCTTGGCTTCTCCTTTCTCGTTGGTCTTTGGTCGAATGACTGGAGGTGACGTAGAGGGGAGGAGCTATATAGCAACTCTGCTGGGTGAATCCTCTTGCACTTCCTGTAGGGGAGCAGATAATATCCCAGAAGTAATGATGACCCGTGGACTGATCACACAACAGAAGAAAGGAATTTATCAGGTAAGCATAAATTATGTTTTCTAGTCTAATACTGTGTTTTTTAAATGTAATATTCGAATTTGAATGTGACAACTGTGTTTAATAAATGTGATATTCGATTCAAATGTGATTTTCAATTCGAATGTGATATTCGATTTGAATGTGACATTCGAATTCGAAATAATGTTTCTAGTCTACAATTGTGTTTATAAATGTAATATTCGAATTTGAAAGTGACATTCGAATTTGAATGTGACATTCGAATTTGAATGTGACATTCGAAAACTGTATATAACATTCGAAAATCGAATTTTTAAGAATATTCGGTCTTATCAATATTCTATTATGTAAATCGAATTTCTACAATAACATTCGTTCTAACATTCAAATTTGAATATAAACACATTCGCCCATCCCTAGTTATTTCCCTTCCAGTGCATACTATAGTCGCTCTCTTTCTGCTCTTATGAATAGCAAGCAATATGTCTTTTTGCCCTCAGCCTGCGTTTCTGTATTCACCCCCTAGACCATATTCATTGTTTATTGACTACTTTGCTGTTTCACCAATGGATAACTTCTCCAACAAACTGTGTTAGCCACTCCATTTGCTTTGTCTTCTCTCATATTTGCTCTGTTCCTTACATTTTTAATGTACCCTTCCTACTCTCTAAACACAGTACATATATACAATACTCTTCACCACAACAGTTCACTGCTTTATTTTGCTTCCACAGGAACATCCAAGCTATAGACCCTATGAAATATTTACAAGCTCTATAGCTCCATCTGTTCCCTGCCCAACATTACCAATTATCTAACAACTACTTACTGGCATGTGCATTTAAGACAGGTGCAACTGCATTCCTAGAACCCTCTACTTAAGCTTTTGCATTTCAGTTTTACCTGATACCTCCCAATTTGCTCTTGACCTGATGATTTTCTCAGGAGGAAATCAAACATTCACACATACTTTCACCATTGCAAATTCAAGCTACAGACCTTTTACTCTGACCTTTAACTCCATATGCCTCTCCTTTGCCTTTAGAACACTGTCCTTCCCCATTCTTTCAGACAAAAAAATAACTCAATTGTACAAGAAACCTACTCTAAAAATGCAATAGCCATTGCCTACCTACCTGCTTCCAAGGGGCATATTTAACAATGTGTGAGAGGACCTGATACAAAGTAGCGTATTATGTCCGCCGCACATCGATAAATGCCGACAGCATACACTGTTGGCATTAATCATTGCACCAGCAGTTCTTGTGAACTGCTGGTGCAATGCCGCCCCCTGCAGATTCGCTGCCGCTAGCAGGGGGTGTCAATCAACCCAATCGTATTTGATCGGGTTGATTTCTGTCTGTCACCTCAGAGCAGGTGGACAAGTTATGGAGCAGCGGTCTTTAGACAAGGGGCATCAAGCTCCATACGGAGCTTGATAAATATTCCCCCAATTCTTTACTCTCTTATCATTCATTTGATTCACAAAGTGCCTGTTTGATCCAATTTAATTACAACTTGTTCCTTTTTGCTCTTTAACATTAATCCAGCTCTTACCCATCTCTTTGACCTGACTGTAACCACTGGAACATTTGCATCAAGCATGAGCTGATAAAGATGGAAAACTCCTTTCCTTTTACTGCCACCTAATCTTTACTTCCTCTTGCCTCCAAACTACTGCAATGTCTAGACTACAATTATCTTGCTGTCTTTCTGTTCTCCTTGACCCAGTACAATTTGGCTTTCAACCTCAACATTCTACATAAACTGTCAATCTCTTTTCTGCTTTTGATACATCGGTCCACCCTTGCCTACTGAACATGCTCCACTCTCTTGGCATGTTGGATAGAATTTTATATCATTAAAGGGACATAATACTCATATGCTAAATCACTTGAAACTAATGCTGTATAACTGTAAAAAGCTGACAGGAAAATGTCACCTGAGCATCTCTATGTAAAAAAGGAAGATATTTTACCTCACAATTTCCTTTGCTCAGCAGAGTAAGTTCTGTGTAAAAAGTTATACTCAGTTACTTCCCAGCTGCAGGTAAAAAAAATGAATAAATGAACAGCAGTCAATCATCATCAGCAGTACTGAGGTCATGAACTCTTTTACTGTGATCTCATGAGATTTCACTTAACTCTCATGAGATTTCATAGTAAACTTACTTAAACTGAATAGGGAAATAACATGAGAGTGCACGAGGCTCAATCCTTCAGCTGTCCCGGGACAAACATATTGATTTGCTGCTTTGAAGTCCTTTACAATGGGATGTGGCTACTGAGAAACTTTTGAGGTAAAATATCTTTCTTTTTTACATAGAGATGTTCAGGAGATATTTTCTAGTCAGCTTTTTACAGCTATGCTGCATCACTTTCAAGTGTTTAAACATTTGGTTATTATGGCCCTTTAACCATTCCTTCAGAATCTCCTTTTCTGCTCCCACTGTCTGTTCTCAATCTATATTTTTTTACTTGGGGAAACTATCGGCCAGATTAAGAGTTTTGCGTTAGAAGCTGTGCGGTGCTAACGAGCAGTTTTTTCTCACCGCTCACTTAACTACAGCGCTGGTATTATAGGTTTTTACAAACCCAGCGTTAAAATGTAAGAAGTGAGCGTTAAGCAAAATTGTGCTCCTTACCGCACTCCAATACCAGCGCTGCTTAAGTCAGCGGTGAACTGGTCGTACGTGCTCGTGCACGATTTCCCCATAGACATCAATGGGGAGAGCCGGCTGAGAAAAAGTCTAACACCTGCCAAAAAGCAGCGTAAAACTCAGTAACGCAGCCCCATTGATTCCTATGGGGCAATAACATTTATGCTTACACCTAACACCCTAACATAAACCCCAAGTCTAAACACCCCTAATCTTACACTTAACCCCTAATATGCTGCCCCCGACATTGCGGACACCTACATTATATTTTTATTAACCCCTAAGCTGCCGCTCCGGACACCGCCGCCACCTACATTATATTTATTAACCCCTAATCTGCTGCCCCCAACATCGTCACCACCTACATTAAATTTTTTAACCCCTAATCTACCGCTCCGGACATCGCTGCCAATATAATAAACATATTAACCCCTAAACTGCCACACTCCAGCCTTGCAAACATTAGTTAAATATTATTAACCCCTAATCTGCCATCCCTAACATCGCCGCCACCTACCAACATTTATTTACCCCTAATCTGCCGCCCCCAACGTTGCCGCCACTATACTAAATGTATTAACCCCTAAACCTAAGTCTAACCCTAACAACCCATAACTTAAATATAATTACAATAAATCTAATTAAAAATTAATATTATTACCTCAATAATTCCTATTAAAAACTAAATACTTACTTGTAAAATAAACCCTAAGACAGCTACGATATAACTAATAGTTACATTGAAGCTAGCTAGGGGTTTATTTTTATTTTACATGCAAGTTTGTATTTATTTTAACTAGGTAGAATAGTTACTAAATAGTTATTAACTATTTACTAACTACCTAGCTAAAATAAATACAAAAGTACCTGTAAAACAAAACCTAACCTAAGTTACACTAACACCTAACACTACACTACAATTAAATAAATGACCTAAATTAAATAGAATTTAAAAAATTAAATACAATTAGCTAAAGTACAAAAAAAACAAACACTAAATTACAGCAAATAATAATCAAATTACACGATATTTAAACTAATTACACCTAATCTTATAGCCCTATCAAAATAAAAAAAGCCCCCCCCCAAAATAAAAAAAAACCCTAGCCTAAACTAAACTATCAATAGCCCTTAAAAGGGCCTTTTACGGGGCATTGCTCCAAAGTAATCAGCTCTTTTACCTGTAAAAAAAAATACAAACACCCCCCAACAGTAAAACCCACCACCCACACAACAAACCCCCCAAATAAAAACCTAACTTAAAAAACCTAAGCTCCCCATTGCCCTGAAAAGGGCATTTGGATGGGCATTGCCCTTAAAAGGGCAGTAAGCTCTTTTGTGGCACAAAGCCCTAACCTAAAAATAAAACCCACCCAATACACCCTTAAAAAAACCTAACACTAACCCCCTGAAGATCGACTTACTGTTCTGAAGACCGGACATCCATCCTTAAGAAAGCGGCAGAAGTCTTCATCCAACCGGGCCAAAGTCTTCAACAAAGCCGGGAGAAGTCTTCATCCAAGCCGGGGGAAGTGGTCCTCCAGATGGGCAGAAGTCTTCATCCAGACGGCATCTTCTATCTTCATCCATCCGACGCGGAGCGGGTCCATCTTCAAGACATCTGACGCGGAGCATCCTCTTCATCCGGAGTCTTCTTACTGAATGAAGGTTCCTTTAAATGACGTCATCCAAGATGGCGTCCCTTAGATTCCAATTGGCTGATAGAATTCTATCAGCCAATCGGAATTAAGGTAGAAAAAATCCTATTGGCTGATGTTTGTTGTGTGGGTGGTGGGTTTTACTGTTGGGGGTGTTTGTATTTTTTTTTTAAAGTATAAGAGCTGATTACTTTGGTGCAATGCCCCGCAAATGGCCCTTTTAAGGGCTATTGATAGTTTAGTTTAGGCTAGGGTTTTTTTTATTTGGGAGGGGTTATTTTGATAGGGCTTTTAGATTAGGTGTAATTAGTTTAAAGATCTGTAATTTGTTTTTTATTTTCTGTAATTTAGTGTTTTTGTTTTTTTGTGATTTAGCTCATTTAATTTATTTAATTGTATTTAATTTAGGGAATATATTTAATTGTAGGGTTAGGATAGGTGTTAGTGTAACTTAGGTTAGGTTTTATTTTACAGGTAAATTTGTCTTTATTTTAGCTAGGTAGTTATTAAATAGTTAATAACAATTTAATAACTATTCTACCTAGTTAAAATAAATACAAACTTGTCTGTAAAATAAAAATAAACCCTAAGCTAGCTACAATGTAACTATTAATTTATTTTATAGGTAAGTATTTGGTTTTAAATAGGAATAATGTAGTTAATGATAGGAATTTTATTTAGATTTATTTAAATTATATTTAAGTTAGGGGGTGTTAGGGTTATACTTAGATTTAGGGGTTAATACATTTAATATAGTGGCGATGACGTTGGGGACGGCAGATTAGGGTTAATAAATTTATGTAGGTTGCTGCGATGTTAGGGATAGAAGAATAGGGGTTAATATTATTTAACTAGTGTTTGGCGGGAGTGCGGCGGTTTAGGGGTTAATATGTTTATTATAGTGGCAGCGATGTCTGGAGTGGCAGATTAGGGGTTAAAAATGTTATTTTAGTATTTGCGATGCGGGAGGGCCTCGGTTTAGGGGTTAATAGGTAGTTTATGGGTGTTAGTGTAGTTTTTAGCACTTAAGTTATGAGTTTTATGCTACAGCGTTGTATGATAAAACTCAACTACTGAATTTAAAATGCGTTACGGATCTTGGAGTTAGAGGGTGTACCGCTCACTTTTTGGCCTCCCAGGACAGACTCGTAATACCGGCACTATGGAAGTCCCATAGTAAAAAGGGTTTACGAAGTTTACGCAAGTCGTTTTGCGGTAAGGCCAAAGAAGTTTGTGGTGCCCCTAAACCTACAAGACTCGTAATAGCAGCGGGCGTAAAAAAGCAGCGTAAGGACCTGTTAACGCTGCTTTTTTACCTTAACGCACAACTCATAATCTAGCCGACTCTTTGTAAATTCTATCACTGAGTGTCTCACTAACATCTCCTCATAGAAGAGCTACACTGCTGTGTGTGAAAAAGAGGCATAAATAAAGCAGCATAAAAATCATGCCAAGTAATAAATGTATTAGTAGAATAAACATCAAAAAATTTCATGAAAATGCAAAGTAAAAATAATATTTCAAGTACAAAAAACAAATCATACTAAAAATACAAATAGTAATATGCATTTTCTTTTTCAATATTAAGTGAGTCTTGTGGTCTCTGCAAGTGGCTGGACAGGGGTGTTCCTCGGACATGATTGGAGTTTTTCCCCAGCTATATTCTGCGTAGCTTTGTTTTGCCTATAGTTATTGTACTCCTGTTTGGCACTGCAAAATATGTTAGCACTTTGCAAATATGGATAATTATATTGTAATTAGAATATTAACCCCTTAAATGGACATTAAACACTTTGAGATGGTAATATAAAATGATAAATCATACATACAAAACTCTGCAATATACTTTAATTATTTCTTTTGTTCCATGTTCTTGTAATTTCATTCTAAAATGGTGACCTTTCAGTTCCTGTTAGAAATGAAAGTGCAGACCACTGTTATATTCTACACAGCCATTGGCTGCACACTCTAGTGACCTATATATAACTGTCCCTACTTGGCCACAACAGAGAAGGTAACCTAAGTTACAACATGGCAGCTCCCATTGTTTTATAGACATTAAAACTTTACACTTATTTTGTCAATATTTAAACAGATAATGAAACTTTAAAAAATACATCTAGATGTTTTTCTCAGACTAATATTTTCTTTGACTGCATCATTCCATGTAGCATTTATTTAGTGTTTAATGTCCCTTTAAGGCCCAGAAAAGTACCCTGTACGTCGCTGCAGTCCTGGACTTCACTCTGCCGCGATCTCGCTCAAAATAGCGAGATTGCGCTATTTCTGCATGCCTCACGAGTGGGGCACTGCAGAAATAGAGTTGCAGAGTTGTAGATGCAGAGAGGGCCACTCTGTGGCCCTCTCTGCATCGGCCAGAGATGGTGCCGTTAGTTGATGGGTGGGAGCAGTGCGCACAATACATCAGGAGCGTGCGTGGGCAGGAGGGGGTGCGCGCGCATGCTACATTAATGCGATAGAGGGAGGGAGAGGGAGAGAAATTAGTTTTTGTAAAGGGATCGGGGAGGGGGGGAGGGTGTTGAGGGGGGGCAGCTACAATACAGAAAATGATTTAGCAAAAAAAAACAACACATGTATTATGGCAAAATGGGTGCTGGCAAACAGCTGCCAGTACCCAAGATGATGGAAGATAGGTGGAGGGTTAGAGAGCTTTATGGGGGGGGACTGGAAGGTTGGGGCTGAGGGGGGATCCATCACTGCAAACTAATCACCAGTACTTAAGATGGCGATGACAATTGTGAGGTGGGGAGGGAAAAGAGATGTTTGAGGGGGGTCAGGGAGGGATCAAGGGGTGGGATGTATCAGGTGGGAGGCTGATCTTTACACTAAAGCTAAAATTAACCCTACAAGCTCACTACAAGCTACCTAATTAACCCCTTCACTGCTGGGCATAATACAAGTGTTGTGTGCAGTGGCATTTAGCAGCCTTCTAATCACCAAAAAGCAATGCCAAAGCCATTAATGTCTACTGTTTCAGAACAAAGGGGATCCCAGAGAAGCATTTACAACCATTCGTGCCATGACATGATTGCACTAACTGTTTGTAAATAATTTCAGTGAGAAACCTAAAATTGTGAAAAAGTTAACGATTTTTTTTGTTTGATCGCATTTGGCAGTGAAATGGTGACATGAAATATACCAAAATGGGCCTAGATCAATACTTTGGGTTGTCTACTACACAACACTAAAGCTAAAATTAACCATACAAGCTTCCTACAAGCTCCCTAATTAACGCCCTCACTGCTGGGCATAATACATGTGTGGTGCGCAGCGGCATTTAGCAGCCTTCTAATTACCAAAAAGCCAGGGCCGGACTAGACGTTGGGCATACCGGGCAAATGCCCGTTAGGCCGCACAGTAGTTTAGCGCCGTCCACCGCGAGTCTGCAACTGCATTTTTTAAATTTAATATTTGTTTTAAAAAAATTGTTTGTGAATAATTCATTGTAATGGATATGTTTATGATTATGTTACATACATGATCATATTCATTAAAATGAATAATTTACATAAAAATGTATCCATGTTTATGCATGCAATGATGCAACTTGTCCTGGTAGTTGGCCCATGTAATACAGGCCAGCAGCCGTGGCCGCAATCACACACTGACTAGTACTGTGACTGAAGTGCTGACTCTCACTCTGAGACTGAGTGGCATGCTGACAACATCTACATGGCAAGCGGCCGCTGTGTGGGCAGCTCTCACTATGCCGTGTAGTTTCCATGGAGTAGAAGTTGGAGATGCTCTTCTTCTCAGATACCGATTTATCATCCGATCATCTGATAGAGGGAGCAGCAGAGCGAGGTCAGACTCAGAGCACACAACACGCCATGTCACGCACCGGCACCACACAATGGCGGGAGCACAACATGACTCAGGGCCAGGCTACAGCAGCCAGAGACCAGACACTTAGCACAGCGCTGCCAGTGAGTCGCCTAGACAATCCATTGACAGTTATAGAGTGACTCAGTGAATAAGTGAAGAGCCGTGAAGTCTACGGAAGCAAGTGAGGTCGTGTTTTTGTTTAAAAAAATATTGCTGGCTCAGTGTAACCCCTAATAGGCCTAATCTGATAAATGTTTATGTGGTTTTGAGCTTGATGCAGTGGTTATACTCAGCTTTGACATTCAAGGTGTTTTTGCGAACTTGACCTTTAAGCTCTTAGCAGACAAAGAGTTAAGAGGACATCAGGATCCTCAAAGCCCATGGCAACTTCAGTTATGTAACTATCTATGTTTTAGTCTTTTTGTATATCATTATCTTGGGGTATATAGTAATCTTTTTTTTAAAACAGTATAAACAAAACACATTATTGAAGCTTAAAGGGACAGTAAACACCAAAAAAGGTATTGTTTAAAAAAATAGATAATCATTTTATTACCTATAAAACATCTTTAGATAAATAATTTGATATGCTTTTCTAAATAAGTAGAATGTACCCCTCAGAGCGCTAATTCAGAAATGCTAAGCTGACAACTTGTAAACATCATGAAAGTAAAGCTGAGGAAAGACAAACGTAGAAACACCTAAGCTATTTATGTTTAAGAACCTAGTTGCAATAATTGTTTAGAATTATTTCAATACATTATTTATCTTCACTTCACTGATAATTTATCAGAATATCAGTATGTGACAGTGACTCATAATAATTCAGAAACAGATAAGTAATTGTTATTAAAATGTATTTCTATAGATGGAAACACAAGGTGCACTGTATATGTGTGTGTATACATACAATGTCATATATACTGTATATATTCAGAAGAAGGGGTCATTTTTGATCCCCAAAATATTGCTATAAAGTTTGGAAAATCCTGTGCTTTCTATCTTCTTTTCTATTATTGTATGCTAGCACCCAGGTAGTTGGACTATGAGGACAAATGCGGGGGCCTCTTTTCCCTAAAATGACCGAGCCTCTTTTTGGTCCCAGTCCGGCCATGCAAAAAGCAACAGCAAAGCCATATAAGTCAGCTATTTCTGAACAAAGGGGATCCCAGAGAAGCATTTACAACCATTTGTGCCATAATTGCACAAGCTGTTTGTAAATAATTTCAGTGAGAAACCTAAAGTTTGTGTAAAAGTGAACAATTTTTTTTTATTTTGATCGCATTTGGCAGTGAAATGGTGGCATGAAATATACCAAAATGGGCCTAGATCAATATTTTTGGTTGTATACTAAAAAAAAATGATATACATGTGAAGGGTTATTCTTCAGGGATTCCTGAGAGATATCAGTGTTACAATGTAACTATCGCTAATTTAAAAAAAAAAAGTTTTGGAAATAGCAAAGTGCTACTTGTGCTTATTGCCCTATAACTTGCAAAAAAACAAAGAACATGTAAACATTGGGTATTTCTAAACTCAGGACAAAATTTAGAAAACTATTTAGCATGGGTGTTTTTTGGTGGCTGTAGATGTGTAAAAGATTTTGGGTGTCAAAGTTAGAAAAAGTTTTTTTTTTTACATTTTTTCATCATATTTTATAATTTTGTTTATAGTAAATTATAAGATGTGATGAAAATAATGGTATCTTTAGAAAGTCCATTTAATGGCGAGAAAAACGGTATATAATATGTGTGGCTACAGTAAATGAGTAAGAGGAAAATTACAGCTAAACACAAACACAGCACAAATGTAAAAATAGCCCTGGTCCTTAAAGGGACCGTCTACACCAGAATTTTTATTGTTTAAAAAAATAGATAATCCCTTTATTACCCATTCCCCAGTTTTGCATATCCAACACAGTTATATTAATATATGTTTTACCTCCGTGATTACCTTGTATCTGGGCCTCTGCAGACTGCCCGCTTATCTCAGTGCTTTTGACTGACATGCAGTTTAGCCAATCAGTGCAGACTCCTAAATAACTCCACGGGAGTGAGCACAATGTTATCTATATGACACACATGAACTAGTACTGTCTAACTGTGAAAAAACTTTCAAAATGCTCTGAGCTAGGAGGCGGTTTTCAACGGTTTAGAAATCAGTTTGAGCCTACCTAGGTTTAGCTTTTCAAAAATACCACCAAGGGAACAAAGCAAATGTAATGACTAAACTCAATAGAAAATGTGTTCAAAATGTCATGCCCTATCTGAATTATGAAAGTTTAATTTTGACTAGACTGTCCCTTTAAGGGAAGGAAATTGAAAAATGGCCTGGTCTTTAAGGGGTTAAAATGAAGGCTCTACAACTTTAAGTAACAGATTATAATGGATGTACAGTTAATAGCACATGAGCTGCTAACTAATAGCAGCTCTGACATTATCATTTGCCTCTCACATGCCATAAAAATTAGAGGTGATATTTTAATCAAACAAAGTGGTTTAATGACAGTTTACTATTAATAGCAGCTCTCATTACTTTTAAATAGATGTGTAAAAGAGAAATGTAGCAACGGACTGAAATGAATGCTGTTGCAATTAATTGCACCCTCTCGCTACAATACTCTTCTTTATATAAGAAAAAGATCAGGTGTTAACCTTTACTGCCACACACAAGCGAAAACTTAGCAATCCTCCACTAAAGCCCTCTTCACAATATCTTACAGTATTAATCCTATTTTTAATGATCTGGTAACCCTAAAGAAGAAGTTTTTAACTTTTTACCCACTCACCATTAAAAAATATAGCCAGATTACAAGTGGAGCGCTAAATATCGCTTTCGAGAAAGTGATATTTGTGCTCCACTGAGTAATACCAGCGTCCAGCACACTCTGATTTGCACTGGTATTACAAGTTGTCAGCAATGCGAACGCAAGTGTACTTTCAAAGGCTCCAACGGGAGCTTCGTTCCTAAGCCGTCAGAGATGGCACAGAAACTAAGCGCTGCAAAGGGGTTAAGAAGTGCAGCGATGGCAGCAAATATAAATATATATGTATGTAAGTAAGATTATATACATACTAGTCCTAAAGCCCGTTCACACGTCCCACCCCTTGCGCTCTCTCCCTTCCCCTCTCTTTTGTTCTCTCTCTCCCCCTCTCTTTTGAGCTCTCTCTCTCCCCCTCTTTTGCGCTCTCTCTCCCCCTCTCTTTTGCGCTCTCTCTCCCCCTCTCTTTTGCGCTCTCTCTCCCCCTCTCTTTTGCGCTCTCTCTCTCCCCCTCTCTTTTGCGCTCTCTCCCCCTCTCTTTTGCACTCTCTCTCCCCCTCTCTTTTGCACTCTCTCTCTCTCCCCCTCTCTTTTGCGCTCTCTCTCCCCCTCTCTTTTGCACTCTCTCTCTCCCCCCCATCTCTTTTGCGCTCTCTCCCCCCTCTTTTGCATTCTCTCTCTCCCCCCTCTTTTGCGTTCTCTCTCCCCCCTCTCTTTTGCGCTCTCTCTCCCCCCTCTCTTTTGCGCTCTCTCTCTCCCCCTCTTTTGGTTTATCAGTCTCTGAATCTCTGCACTGTCTATTCTTTTGCATAAACGTCTGGCAGATCTTTTGTTCAGGCCTTAGTCAGAATCAGGCCTGTGTTTAAACCTGTTGCTCCTCCTTGGAGCCTTAATCTTGTTCTTAAAGTTCTGCAGCAGGCTCGGTTTGAGCCTATGCATTCGGTTGATAATAAATTGTTATCTTGGAAAGTTTTGTTTCTCCTCGCCATTTCTTCTGCTCGTAGAGTTTCTGAACTTTCGGCTCTCCAATGCGATTCTCCTTACCTTATTTTATTTTTAATGTGGATAAGGCGGTCCTGTGAACTAGTTTGGGATTTCTTCCCAAGGTAGTGTCGGATTGCAACATCAATCAGGAAATTGTTGTTCCTTTGTTTTGTCCTAATCCATCTTCTCAGAAGGGACATTTGTTGCACAACCTTGATGTTGTGCGTGCTCTAAAATTTCACTTACAGGCAACTACGGATTTTCGGCAATCTACTGTGCAGTTTGTTGGTTTCTTTGGTAAGCGTAAGGGCCTGAAGGCCACTTCTGCTACTCTGAGAAGTTTTATCCAGTTGGTTTATGAGACAGCTGGACAAAAGCCTCCTGAGAGAAATATGGCTCACTCCACTAGGGCTGTTTCTTCTTGTTGCCTTGGGCCTTCAAAAAATTAAGCTTCTGTGGAACAACTCTGCAAGGCAGCCACCTGGTCCTTGTTGCATTCTTTTTCTAAATTCTACAAGTTCGATAGTTTTGCCTCGGCTGAGGCTTCTTTTGGGAGAAAAGGTCTTCCAGCAGTGGTGCCTTCTGTTTAGGTCCACCTGTCTTGTTCTCCCGCCCTTCCATTCTGTGTCCTCTAGCTTGGGTATTGGTTCCCACTAGTAATTAGAATGGATTAGTGGACTCTCCATGCCATTGGAGAGAAAACAAAATTAATGCTCACCAGATACATTTCTTTCTTTCCTGGCATGGAGAGTCCACAACCCAACCTTAATTTGATTAAAGATGGCTTTTTGTATAAACCTCAGGCACCTCTATACTCTTGTGTCATCTTCTCTTTCCATATTCCTTTAGCTGAATGACTGAGGGCTTATGGGAAGTAGGAGTGATACTTAACAGCTCTGCTGGGGTGTTCTTTACCTCCTCCTGGTGGCCAGGAGTTGAATTCTCACTAGTAGTTAGAATGGATTTGTGGACTTTCCATGCTAGGAAAAAACGAAATCTATCAGGTAAACATAAATTTTATTTTTCTATGGTTTGTCCAATATAACATTTGTTAACAAAAGTCTTTTTACCTGCTGTTACCTATGGAGCGTCTTCTGTGCAGCAGAGAAATAGCTGGATTACTGCTACAGGCCAGCAACAGCACAAAAATGTTTTTGTTTACTTTTTTAATGGGATCCAGCAGAACAAAAGTGAACCTTACATACTTATTGATGACACAGGAATCAATCAACTCACAAATTGCTGGATTTTTTGGATTTTTTAATAGTGTAAATGTGAAACCTTTTCCTTCATTAAGTTACATTTCTAACACATATATTGTATGCTTTTGTGTATTTAGAGGGAACACTAATTAAGTGTTTTTTTTCTGACAAATGCAAAAAATAAAACCAATACACATGGCTACTATTTTATATTAAAAAATAAACATATAAAATCTTACGTTTAATGTACTAGAAAGTTTAACTGAAGCTAAATGTGGATCCAAAAACTGTTTGCTTGAAATGGTTGGGAAATAATCAAACCTTTGTTCAGATAAGATGGCATCTGGAGCACAATAGGGTGCAATAAGGACTCCACCCAATTAGACAGGTTTTTAAAAAATAGAATTTCAAACAAAAGTTGAGATAAAGGTGCGTAATCTATGCTAGCAGGTGTTACAAAAAATCCCAACCTCTCCAAGAAAGGGACAGAAACAGAGTTGTGATAACCAAAGAGAGTATATAAACCCTGCCTAACAAGTCAATCATAGAAAAACTAATATTCAAATCACGTCAATTGTTAGAAATTAATACACATACATTTATACACCGTAGGATCGTACAATGTTAAAATAGTGCAGTACATAAAGTTCATAAATCCACTGAAAAGAACAATCAATATTTAAATATTAAAAACCAAAGAACATTCCTGAAAGAGCACCTGTTAGAAAATGGTTACCGTGTCTAAATAACACGCTGTATCCAAATAACAAACTGTATCCAAACGACAGGCTGTATCCTTAAAACAGACTATGCTCAGTGCTGTAATACCGGTATTGTTATAAAAGTACAAAAATAGATGTAAGAAATCCCGTCCCTTATAGGTAGTAGCCGGATTACAAATTCATAGACTTATCTTCATTTCTTTATTACAACACTTCCCGGAATCCACTCCAGCTGTTTAATCCAGCATGGATCGTATCTCGAAACACTCCTGATTAAGTACTTTCCGGCTCTCCTTCTGGGGTATGGTAGTCTTCCTTGGACAAAAACAGGCTCTGCAGAGCGTTGTAATAAAGAAACGAAGATAAGTCTATGAATTTGTTATCCTATAAGGGATGGGATTTCTTACATCTATTTTTGTACTTTTATAGCAATACCGATATTATCCACAGCACTGAGCAGAGTCTGCTCTCAGGATATTGCCTATCATTTGAATACAGCGTGTTATTTAGAAACAGTAACCATTTTCTAATGGCCCATGATTTGTATATTTTTATTCTATATATATAAAATATTCCTGTTTTACACTCTTAAAGGTTTTTCAGTGTTCAGTTTTTCTATGATTGATAACAGTTTTTATCTTGTTGGCGCAGGGTTTATATACTCTTTTCTCTTGTTAAGTGTATTCAGTCCACGGGTCATCCATTACTTATGGGATATATTCCCTTCCCAACAGGAAGTTGCAAGAGGATCACCCAAGCAGAGCTGCTATATAGCTCCTCCCCTCACATGTCATATCCAGTCATTCTCTTGCAACTCAACTAGATAGGACGTTGTGAGAGGTCTGTGGTGTTTTTTTATACTTAGTTTATTTCTTCAATCAAAAGTTTGTTATTTTAAATGGCACCGGAGCGTGCTGTTTGTTCTCAGGCAGTATTTGGAAGAAGAATCTGCCTGCGTTTTCTATGATCGTAGCAGAAGTAACTAAGATCCACTGCCTGTTCTCGCACATTCTGAGCAGTGGGGTAACTTTCAGAAAGGGAATAGCGTGTGGGGAATCCTGCAAACAAGGTATGTGCAGTAAATTATTTTTCTAAGGAATGGAATTGACTAAGAAAATACTGCTGATACCGATGTAATGTAAGTACAGCCTTAAATGCAGTAGCGACTGGTATCAGGCTGATGAATGTATGTACAATAAGTAATTTTCTAAGGAATGGAATTTGACTAAGAAAATACTGTTAATACTGAAGTAATGTATGAGCCTTAACTGCAGTAGAAGCGACTGGTAGCAGGCTTATTAATAACACTACCTAACTTTTAAAGTGCATGTTTAAAAAGTTTACTGGCATGTTATTCGTTTTTTGTGAGGTACTTTGGTGATAAATCTTTTAGGGCATGATTTTCCACATGGCTGTCATTTATTTCTTCATAGAAACGGTTAACTGAGGTTTCCCACTGTTGTAATATGAGTGGGAGGGGCCTATTTTAGCGCTTTTTTGCGCAGTACAAATTCAGTTACAGTCTTCCTGCTTCTTCCTCCTTTATCCAGGACGTCTCTAGAGAGCTCAGGGGTCTTCAAAATTCATTTTGAGGGAGGTAATCAGTCACAGCAGACCTGCGACAGTGTGTTTGACTGTGATAAAAACGTTAATTGTTAAATTGATTATCCGTTTTTGGGTATTAAGGGGTTAATCATCCATTTGCTAGTGGGTGCAATGCTTTGCTAACTTAATACATTTACTGTGAAAATTTGGTTGCTATAACTGATTTGGTTCATTGTTATTTCAACTGTGACGATTTTTTGTGCTTCTTAAAGGCGCAGTAGCGTTTTTTATATTGCTTGTAAACTTATTTGAAAGGATTTTCCAAGCTTGCTAGTCTCATTGCTAGTCTGTTTAAACATGTCTGACACAGATGAATCTGTTTGTTCACTATGTTTGAAGGCCAATGTGGAGCCCCACAGAAATATGTGTACTAAATGTATTGATGTCACTTTGAATAAAAGTCAAATTTTATCTGTAAAGAAATTATCACCAGACAACGAGGGGGAAGTTATGCCGACTAACTCTCCTCACGTGTCAGTACCTTCGCCTCCCGCTAAGGAGGCGCGTGATATTGTGGCGCCAAGTACATCAGAGAGGCCCATACAAATCACTTTGCAAGACATGGCTGCTGTTATGACAGAGGTATTATCTAAATTGCCTGAATTAAGAGGCAAGCGCGATAGCTCTGGGTTAAGGACAGAGCGTGCTGATGATGTGAGAGCCATGTCCGATACTGCGTCACAATTTGCAGCACATGAGGACGGAGAGCTTCATTCTGTGGGTGATGGATCTGATCCAGGGAGACCGGATTCAGAGATTTCTAATTTTAAATTTAAGCTTGAGAACCTCCGTGTATTGCTAGGGGAGGTATTAGCGGCTCTGAATGATTGTAACATGGTTGCAATTCCAGAGAAAATATGTAGGTTGGATAGATACTTTGCGGTACCGGTGTGTACTGACGTTTTTCCTATACCTAAAAGGCTTACAGAAATTATTAGCAAGGAGTGGGATAGACCCGGTGTGCCCTTTTCCCCTCCTCCGATATTTAGAAAAATGTTTCCAATAGACGCCACCACACGAGACTTATGGCAGACGGTCCCAAAGGTGGAGGGAGCAGTTTATACTTTAGCTAAACGTACCACTATCCCGGTGGAGGATAGTTGTGCTTTTTCGGATCCAATGGATAAAAAATTAGAAGGTTACCTTAAGAAAATGTTTGTTCAACAAGGTTTTATCTTACAGCCCCTTGCATGCATTGCGCCTGTCACTGCTGCTGCGGCATTCTGGTTTGAGTCTCTGGAAGAGGCCATTCGCACAGCTCCGTTGGATGAGATTATGGCCAAGCTTAAAGCACTTAAGCTAGCTAATGCATTTGTTTCTGATGCGTTGTACATTTAACCAAACTAACGGCTAAGAACTCCGGATTCGCCATCCAGGCGCGCAGAGCGCTATGGCTTAAATCCTGGTCAGCTGACGTGACTTCTAAATCTAAATTGCTTAATATTCCTTTCAAAGGGCAGACCTTATTCGGGCCCGGCTTGAAAGAAATTATTGCTGACATTACTGGAGGTAAGGGTCATACTCTTCCTCAGGACAGGGCCAAATCAAAGGCCAAACAGTCTAATTTTTGTGCCTTTCATAACTTCAAGGTAGGAGCAGCATCAACTTCCTCCGCTCCAAAACAGGGAGGACCTGTTGCTCGTTACAGACAGGGCTGGAAAGCTAACCTGCCCTGGAACAAGGGCAAGCAGGCCAGAAAGCCTACTTCTGACCCTAAGACAGCATGAAGAGAGGGCCCCCGATCCGGAAACGGATCTAGTGGGGGGCAGACTATCTCTCTTCGCCCAGGCTTGGGCAAGAGATGTCCAGGATCCCTGGGCGTTGGAGATCATATCTCAGGGATATCTTCTGGACTTCAAAGCTTCTCCTCCACAAGGGAGATTTCATCTTTCAAGGTTATCAGCAAACCAAATAAAGAAAGAGGCATTTCTACGCTGTGTGCAAGACCTCTTAGTAATGGGGGTGATCCACCCAGTTCCGCGGACGGAACAAGGGCAAGGGTTTTACTCAAATCTGTTTGTGGTTCCCAAGAAAGAGGGAACCTTCAGACCAATCTTGGACCTAAAAATCTTAAACAAATTCCTAAGAGTTCCATCATTCAAAAAGGAAACTATTCGAACCATCCTACCCATGATCCAAGAGGGTCAATACATGACCACAGTAGACTTAAAGGATGCCTACCTTCATATACCGATTCACAAAGATCATTATCGGTACCTAAGATTTGCCTTTCTAAACAGGCATTACCAGTTTGTAGCTCTTCCCTTCGGGTTAGCTACGGCCCCGAGAATTTTTACAAAGGTTCTGGGCTCACTCCTAGCAGTGCTAAGACCGCGAGGCATAGCGGTGGCTCCATACCTAGACGACATTCTGATACAAGCGTCAAGTTTTCAAATAGCCAAGTCTCATACAGAGATAGTTCTGGCATTTCTGAGGTCGCATGGGTGGAAGGTGAACGTGGAAAAGAGTTCTCTATCACCACTCACAAGAGTCTCCTTCCTAGGGACTCTGATAGATTCTGTAGAAATGAAAATTTACCTGACGGAGGCCAGGTTATCAAAACTCTTAAATGCTTGCCGTGTCCTTCATTCCATTCCAGCGCCCATCAGTAGCTCAGTGCATGGAAGTAATCGGCTTAATGGTAGCGGCAATGGACATAGCACCATTTGCGCGCCTGCATCTCAGACCTCTGCAATTATGTATGCTAAGTCAGTGGAATGGGGATTACTCAGATTTGTCCCCTCTACTAAATCTGGATCAAGAGACCAGAGATTCTCTTCTCTGGTGGCTTTCTCGGGTCCATCTGTCCAAGGGGATGACCTTTTGCAGGCCAGATTGGACAATTGTAACAACAGATGCCAGCCTTCTAGGTTGGGGCGCAGTCTGGAACTCCCTGAAGGCTCAGGGATTATGGACTCAGGAGGAGAAACTCCTCCCAATAAATATTCTGGAGTTGAGAGCAATATTCAATGCTCTTCTAGCTTGGCCTCAGTTAGCAACACTGAGGTTCATCAGATTTCAGTCGGACAACATCACGACTGTGGCTTACATCAACCATCAAGGGGGAACCAGGAGTTCCCTAGCGATGTTGGAAGTCTCAAAGATAATTCGCTGGGCAGAGTCTCACTCTTGCCACCTGTCAGCGATCTACATCCCAGGCGTGGAGAACTGGATTTTCTAAGTCGCCAGACTTTTCATCCGGGGGAGTGGGAACTTCATCCGGAGGTCTTTGCTCAACTGATTCATCGTTGGGGCAAACCAGATCTGGATCTCATGGCGTCTCACCAGAACACCAAGCTTCCTTGTTACGGATCCAGGTCCAGGGACCCGGGAGCGGCGCTGATAGATGCTCTGACAGCCCCTTGGGTCTTCAACATGGCTTATGTGTTTCCACCATTTCCGATGCTACCTCGACTAATTGCCAAGATCAAACAGGAGAGAGCATCGGTGATTCTGATAGCGCCTGCGTGGCCACGCAGGACCTGGTATGCAGACCTAGTGGACATGTCGTCCTGTCCACCATGGTCTCTACCTCTGAGGCAGGACCTTCTAATACAAGGTCCTTTCAAACATCCTAATCTAATTTCTCTGAGGCTGACTGCATGGAGATTGAACGCTTGATCCTATCAAAGCGTGGCTTCTCGAGTCAGTTATTGATACCTTAATACAGGCACGGAAGCCTGTTACCAGAAAAATTTACCATAAGATATGGCGTAAATATTTATATTGGTGCGAATCCAAGGGTTACTCATGGAGTAGGATTAGGATTCCTAGGATATTGTCCTTTCTACAAGAGGGTTTAGAAAAGGGCTTATCTGCTAGTTCATTAAAGGGACAGATTTCTGCTCTGTCTATTCTCTTACACAAACGTCTGGCAGAAGTTCCAGACGTCCAGGCTTTTTGTCAGGCTTTGGCTAGGATTAAGCCTGTGTTTAAGACTGTTGCTCCTCCGTGGAGCTTAAACTTGGTTCTTAAAGTTCTTCAAGGGGTTCCGTTTGAACCCCTTCATTCCATTGATATTAAGCTTTTATCTTGGAAAGTTCTGTTTTTGATGGCTATTTCCTCGGCTCGAAGAGTCTCTGAGTTATCGGCCTTACATTGTGATTCTCCTTATCTGATTTTCCATTCAGACAAGGTAGTTCTGCGTACTAAACCTGGGTTTTTACCTAAGGTAGTTTCTAACAGGAATATCAATCAGGAGATTGTTGTTCCATCATTATGTCCTAATCCTTCTTCAAAGAAGGAACGACTTTTGCATAATCTGGACGTAGTCCATGCCCTGAAGTTCTATTTACAGGCAACTAAAGATTTTCGTCAAACTTCTTCCCTGTTTGTCGTGTACTCTGGTCAGAGGAGAGGTCAAAAAGCTTCGGCAACCTCTCTCTCCTTTTGGCTTTGTAGCATAATACGTTTAGCCTATGAGACTGCTGGACAGCAGCCCCCTGAAAGAATTACAGCTCATTCCACTAGAGCTGTGGCTTCCACCTGGGCCTTTAAGAATGAGGCCTCTGTTGAACAGATTTGCAAGGCTGCAACTTGGTCTTCGCTTCACACTTTTTCAAAATTTTACAAATTTGACACTTTTGCTTCTTCGGAGGCTGTTTTTGGGAGAAAGGTTCTACAGGCAGTGGTTCCTTCCGTTTAAGTTCCTGCCTTGTCCCTCCCATCATCCGTGTACTTTGGCTTTGGTATTGGTATCCCATAAGTAATGGATGACCCCTGGACTGAATACACTTAACAAGAGAAAACATAATTTACGCTTACCTGATAAATTTATTTCTCTTGTAGTGTATTCAGTCCACGGCCCGCCCTGTCTTTTTAAGGCAGATCTAAATTTTAATTAAAACTCCAGTCACCACTGCACCCTATGGTTTCTCCTTTCTTGTCTTGTTTCGGTCAAATGACTGGATATGACATGTGAGGGGAGGAGCTATATAGCAGCTCTGCTTGGGTGATCCTCTTGCAACTTCCTGTTGGGAAGGGAATATATCCCATAAGTAATGGATGACCCGTGGACTGAATACACTACAAGAGAAATACATTTATCAGGTAAGCATAAATTATGTTTTTGGTTTTCACATCTCAAAAATAGAACGCATGCCTAAGACAATATTGTCAAAGGACTTGTGAACTTTTGGGAGATAATGATATATGGATACAGGTTCCTTTCACATATACAAAGTCAAAAGTGTTTCTATAAATAATGCTTAATTCCAGTCATTCATTAAAAATGTTCCTTTACTTGATGTTAAAAATCTGATTGAAAATCCCAAGGAGTCGCCTATACACATCCATGTATCCCAACTGCCTCCAAGTGTAATGCCAGTCTTAAGGGGTCTCCTCCTCTAACTCCTGGCTAGTAGTCGGTGTCAGGCAGTGGTGTCCCCAAACCACAATGCAAAAATAAGTAAGGAACCAGGAGCTGACCAGGAGAATAGTAAGGGAAAAAACAATCCAAAGCCTTAAATTAGGACGGACAGAACAGGGGCAAAAACAGAATCCCAACGCCTAGATTTAGAGTTTTGCGGCGAAAGGGGTGCATTAGCTACACATGTTTTTTTTTCCCCAGCACCTTTTAAATAACGCTGGTATTGAGAGTTCTCTGAAGGGCTGCGTTAGGCTCCAAAAAGGGAGCGTACAGGCATATTTACCGCCACTTCAACTCTCAATACCAGCGTTGCTTACGGTAGCGGCTAGCTTGAAAAACGTGGTCATGCACGATTCCCCCATAGGAAACAATGGGGCAGTTTGGGCAGAAAAAAACCTAATACCTGTAAAAAAGCAGTGTTAAGCTCCCAACGCAGCCCCATTGTTTCCTATGGGGAAACACTTTCTAAATCTGCACCTAACACCCTAACATGTACCCCGAGTCTAAACACCCCTAACCTTACACTTATTAACCCCTAATCTGCCGCCCACGCTATCGCTGACCCCTGCATTTTATTATTAACCCCTAATCTACCGCTCCGGACACCGCCGCAACCTAAATTATACCTATGTACCCCTAATCTGCTGCCCACAACATCGCCGACACATATATTATATTTATTAACCCCTAATCTGCCCCCCTAATGTCGCCGCTACCTTACCTACACTTATTAACCCCTAATCTTCCGACCGTACCTTGCCGCCACTATAATAAATGTATTATCCCCTAAACCGCCGCACTCCCGCCTCAAAAACCCTATAATAAATTGTATTAACCCCTAATCTGCCCTCCCTAACATCGCTGCCACCTAACTTCAAGTATTAACCCCTAATCTGCCGACTGGACCTCGCCGCTACTCTAATAAATGTATTAACCCCTAAAGCTAAGTCTAACCCTAACGCTAACACCCCCCTAAATTAAATAAAAATTTTATCTAACGAAATAAATTAAATCTTATTAACTAAAGTATTCCTATTTAAAGCTAAATACATACCTGTAAAATAAACCCTAATATAGCTACAATATAACGAATAATTATATTGTAGCTATTTTAGGATTTATATTTATTTTACAGGCAACTTTGTATTTATTTTAACTAGGTACAATAGCTATTAAATAGTTATTTACTATTTAATAGCTACCTAGTTAAAATAATTACAAAATTACCTGTAAAATAAATCCTAACCTAAGTTACAATTAAACCTAACACTACACTATCAATTAATAAATTAAATCAATTAACTACAAGTACCTACAATTAAATAAACTAAACTAAATTACAAAAAAAACAAAACACTAAATTACAAAAAATAAAAAAAGATTACAAGAATTTTAAGCTAATTACACCTACTCTAAGCCCCCTAATAAAATAACAAAGCCCCCCAAAATAAAACAATTCCCTACCCTAATCTAAATTAAAATAGTCAACAGCTCTATTACCTTACCAGCCCTTAAAAGGGCTTTTTGTGGGGCATGCCCCAAACAAATCAGCTCTTTTGCCTGTAAAAAAAAAACACAATACCACCCCCCTGTCAGTATATTTATGACAAATCTAAGTAGTGCTCTCCAAATAATATATCAGCTTATGGCAGGGTTATAACACAATATATTTAATAATTATCCTTAAAAATAGAAACCCTTAACCAACATGCATCTACTAGAAACCATACAATTAATTTTTTTTTTTTAAGTTTAATTTTTATTGAGGATATATAAAAAAAAAAGATACAACCAGTAGAAAGAGAGTACAGAGTCCTCCAATAATTCAGCTTTACCTATTTAACACATAGAAGTAAAGATATATAACATATAAGAAGTAAAAATACCTTTCCACATCTCTAATCATCCTACATTTCTATAAATAACAATTTAATAGTCCATATCTCTGTCTCTCTCTCACAATTTCCATAGCTCAATTTTCAATTTTCTATTGTTTGAAATACCATAACATTAATAACAGGTGTACAATATATCACAATATTACACCGTAATGGGTATACTTTTACATTTTTAGTGGACAACATAACTTAGTCATTTCCGCTAATCACATCTTATTTACCCATAAAATGTGGATCCTTTGTAAGAACAAATTTCATTTAGGAAACTCACCAAATGGAAGAAAGAAAAAGAGAAAAGAAGAAAAGAGAAGAAAAAAAGAAAAAAAAAAAAAAAAAAAAAAGGAAAATTTTTTAAAAATGATTCTCTCTCTCCCGCCCCCTCCTGGGATGGATGGATGTTCCGCGTCGGAGGTCTTCAGGATGCTGCCGCTCCGCTCCAGATGGATGTCGATAGAAGATGCCGCCTGGATGAAGACTTCAATCGGATGGAAGACCTCTTCTGCCCCGCTTGGATGAAGACTTCAATCGGATGGAAGACCTCTTCTGCCCCGCTTGGATGAAGACTTCTACCTGATCATGGACATCTTCAGCCCCCCGCTTGGGCTTGGATCAGGACATCGGAGGAGCTCTTCAGGACGGATCGGTGAACCTGGTATGGTGAAGATAAGGTAGGAAGATCTTCAGGGGCTTAGTGTTAGGTTTATTTAAGGGGGGTTTGGGTTAGATTAGGGGTATGTGGGTGGTGGGTTGTAATGTTGGGGGGGGTATTGTATGTTTTTTTACAGGCAAAAGAGCTGAACTTCTTGGGGCATGCCAAGTAAAAGAGCTTTTAACTTTAGTAATTTTGAATAGGGTAGGGCATTTTTTATTTTGGGGGGCTTTGTTGTTTTATTAGGGGGCTTAGAGTAGGTGTAATTAGTTTAAAATTGTTGTAATATTTTTCTTATGTTTGTAGATTTTTTTTTATTTTTTGTAACTTAGTTCTTTTTTATTTTTTGTACTTTAGTTAGTTTATTTCATTGTAGTTATTTGTAGATATTGTATTTAATTTTATTGATAGTGTAGTGTTAGGTTTAATTGTAGGTAATTGTAGTTATTTTATTTAATTAATTTAATGATAGTATAGTGTTAGGTTTAATTGTAACTTAGGTTAGGATTTATTTTACAGGTAATGTTGTAATTATTTTAACTAGGTAACTATTAAATAGTTCTTAACTATTTAATAGCTATTGTACCTGGTTAAAATAATTACAAAGTTGCCTGTAAAATAAATATTAATCCTAAAATAGCTACAATGTAATTATAATTTATATTTTAGCTATATTAGGATTTATTTTACAGGTAAGTATTTAGCTTTAAATAGGATTAATTTATTTAATAAGAGTTAATTAATTTCGTTAGATTAAAATTATATTTAATTTAGGGGGGTGTTAGTGTTAGGGTTAGACTTAGCTTTAGGGGTTAATACATTTATTAGAATAGCGGTGAGCTCCAGTCGGCAGATTAGGGGTTAATAATTGAAGTTAGGTGTTGGCGATGTTAGGGAGGGCAGATTAGGGGTTAATACTATTTATTATAGGGTTAGTGAGGCGGATTAGGGGTTAATAACTTTATTATGGTAGCGGTCCGCTCAGCAGATTAGGGGTTAATAAGTGTAGGCAGGTGGAGGCGACGTTGAGGGGGGCAGATTAGGGGTTAATAAATATAATATAGGGGTCGGCGGTGTTAGGGGCAGCTGATTAGGGGTACATAAGGATAACGTAGGTGGCGGCGCTTTGCGGTCGGCAGATTAGGGGTTAATAAGTATAGGTAGCTGGCGGCGACGTTGTGGGGGGCAGGTTAGGGGTTAATAAATATAATATAGGGGTCGGCGGTGTTAGGGGCAGCAGATTAGGGGTACATAAGTATAACGTAGTTGGCGGTCGGCAGATTAGGGGTTAAAAAAATGTAATCGAGTGGCGGCGATGTGGGGGGACCTCGGTTTAGGGGTACATAGGTAGTTTATGGGTGTTAGTGTACTTTAGAGTACAGTAGTTAAGAGCTTCATAAACCGGCGTTAGCCCAGAAAGCTCTTAACTACTGACTTTTTTCCTGCGGCTGGAGTTTTGTCGTTAGATTTCTAACGCTCACTTCAGACACGACTCTAAATACCGGAGTTAGAAAAATCCCATTGAAAAGATAGGATACGCAATTTACGTAAGGGGATCTGCGGTATGGAAAAGTCGCGGCTTAAAAGTGAGCGTTAGACCCTTTTTTGAGTGACTCCAAATACCAGAGTTAGCCTAAAACCAGCGTTAGGAGCCTCTAACGCTGGTTTTCACGGCTAACGCCAAACTGCAAATCTAGGCCTATGTGTTTAAATATTTTGCAAGAGGCTAACACACTTCTGTGCAAGCACTAGTGCAATAATAAAATGCCCATCAAACTGTCACTTTTTATGTCCCTTTAAATAGGGTTTTCTTTAGAATATTTTGCATTAAAAGTTTAACATGATTTGTTTTTGTTATACATAATAGAAATGGTATGGCCATTTGAGTCAAGTGAATATTGATTTTTGGTGTAGCTTCCATTACAACAAATATTGCAATTGGTGTGTGTATTTGTGTATCTCCATAAAAGGGAAAATGTAATTTTACATCTAATATTTATTTTTAGTTGTCCTAAATAATAATAAAAAAAAAGTCCTCATTTTTTCCACTTTTTTTCTGGGGGTGGGGGGGGGGCGCTTCAGGTTTTTGTGCCTACAGCCACCTGAGATGTAAATCCGGCCCTGGTTTTAACCTCTGAGGATGATCCTCAATCATTATATGTTCACTGTGTCAAAGTTTGTATAGAAAAAAGGCACCGATTGGTCCGATATGTCACACCCACAATGACTGTTCAAAATTCTATTGGGTTGGACCGTGGCCTCTAAGGAGATACGTAGTAAAATAGACGGGGCCATAAATAATGTCAAACCATACTAGTCTATTGGTTGTGGAGTGATCAGTCCCAAATGACTGTAAATATCAGAAACTATGGAATAATCCCTGCACTGATATCTAAGTGTGTGCATCGCTATTATACGCCGCAATGTGAAGCAAATACAATACAATAAGTTACTGAAAACTGTTTTATAAGGCATGTAAACGTTGTCAGTATTGGAAAAAGTTAACTACACTGTCTGTAGTAAAAAAACTGCAGACAGGTAATTGGACACAGCTGCGCTATCTAAACAGATAGCTTAAGGTGTGCAGTAACTGAAATTACTATTAATGGAGTTGTAATTTATATATATATGAAATTTAATAACAATTAAAATAAAACTTCATAAATAAAAATAACATTTAGCAATGCATCGCAAGAAAATAAATAAAATACATTTACAAGTTAAATCACACAGCAAAATACACAATCAATAAAATATACAATTCATAAAGTGTCACAGTCTAAAAGATTGTACCATATAGCAGCAGATGGGTCAATAGCACAATAATACAGTCCCTCAGAACAGCTTGAAAGTCTGTATAGCTGATAGAGTCTTTTAAGCAAGTGGATAATTTAAAAGCAGGACTTCGTCAAGCAAGCTTCAGTTGTATTAGTAGCGGAGAGCAGCAAGAAGCTAAGTGATAGGGCGAGAAGAAGGATATACAGATCCTTTAAACAATATGCAAGTTCAGATGAAAAGGTGTACACTTTTACTTACACCAGATATCGATGCAAAGTCACAAGTTTGAGCTTGAGAAAGGCTGTGGAACAGCCGAAACGCGTTGCTTTGTACTGTGTTCCTACTAGGTTTCCATAGCCTGAAGATTCTGACGGCGTGAGAGCTTTGGAGGCTTGATTGCACTGCCGGATAACTTTTTTCCTCCATTGGCTGTGAGACGCCTGTGAGACGCCGGGGAGACAAGCGGTTTCCTAGAAGTGGCACTTGTGACTTCGCATCGATATCTGGTGTAAGTAAAAGTGTACACCTTTTCATCTGAACTTGCATATTGTTTAAAGGATCTGTATATCCTTCTTCTTGCCCTATCACTTAGCTTCTTGCTGCTCTCCGCTACTAATACAACTGAAGCTTGCTTGACGAAGTCCTGCTTTTAAATCATCCACTTGCATAAAAGACTCTATCAGCTATACAGACTTTCAAGCTGTTCTGAGGGACTGTATTATTGTGCTATTGACCCATCTGCTGCTATATGGTACAATCTTTTAGACTGTGACACTTTATGAATTGTATATTTTATTGATTGTGTATTTTGCTGTGTGATTTAACTTGTAAATGTATTTTATTTATTTTCTTGCGATGCATTGCTAAATGCTATTTTTATTTCTGAAGTTTTATTTTAATTGTTATTACATTTCATATATATATAAATTACAACTCCATTAATAGTAATTTCAGTTACTGCACACATTAAGCTATCTGTTTAGATAGCGCAGCTGTGTCCAATTACCTGTCTGCAGTTTTTTTACTACAGACAGTGTAGTTAACTTTTTCCAGTATTATTTTAGTAAGGAGTGAGGGATTCCTTATATACACACTGCTGCTTTTTTATCATAATTCCAGCGCTGAGGTTGACAACTTTTTTGTTAACTCTAAACGTTGTCAGTATTGTATATGTTACTAAATAAATCAGATAATACTATGTAATGCTGTGCATGATAGTAACCTATAAATAGCCTACTTGGAATAAACAATAGGTGCATCATTCTATCAAAACATATTATGGACTTAGGAAGTTATAACTAAGGGGGGCAATGGAGGTGTTAAATCAACGTGGGACTCACTTCTTAAAATCGAGAGCTAGTTGTATTCTAAACGGAGACATAATCTCCTCTAAAATAAATTATACTAAAATGAATAAATACAAAATGATGTCATTTACTTTCGTGGGTCTATAACTGATAGTGTACATACTACTTGTTAAAAACTGGACAATATAACCTACTCAACAGTAACCACACCTAGATATGCCCATAAGTGTATATAGTGACGTAACTAGTAAAACATGTGATGAATCAGTGTCTATAGAATGTGATACTGATGGCGAGGGGGTGTTAAGAGATAAGAGAACAGGGAGTGTGCAAGATGGGGATATGTGGTTAATTATATTCAAAATAGGAACCTATATATTATAGTTTTAAGGACAGAATAGTGTTATATATTGAAATATATATAGAATGTGATCATTTGAGATAGTGGTAGATATAAGGGAGGTGTAATGTGATGTGATGAACTATGATCTCCTATCATAATGTGATGAGGTGTAATATATGATTCAGTTATAAATTGAGACAACTGTCATAAGTGAAGTAATAATATTCTACTTCTATTCTATTAAACCTGTGATAGTTGGATGGTGAGTGACATATATGGCGGCCCTAATAACAATATAATATTATATAGTTAATGTAAATCTATTGGGTATGTGGTGTAGGAGCATAGGAAGTGACTAGTGTAAAATATAAGGAGAATCAGGTGTGATGGAATCTAAATAAGAGTAGTAGTGAAATATTGCACCGTTAATTGAAGTTTGGCATGAGCCGCACTAATAATACTATTTTACAAATGTGTTATGAGACGTGTCAGTGTATATTATTATGTGAAATTAGATGATAAATTGGATTTGGTGCAGTGGTAGATATGTGCAAAAATAGAGTGGGGATCTGTGGAGAGGTGTAAAGTGTATGTGTATATGTATATATATATATATATATATATATATATATATATATATATATATATATATATATATATATATATATATATATATATATATATATATATATATATATATAAGGAAATGTAATCTTAACAGCGCTAAACTTATTCTAGGTTCAAAATCTTCAATTCAATTTCTTCCTTGATCAATAGGTAAAGATCCTAATATGTTATATAGTATTGAATGGGAATACTGACCGCAGAGTACTATGTATCTTTAAATATTTGTAAACACAAAAATTAGTGAATATGCAATAAAAATGTATCTGCACGCAATTGTTCATATAGTCAGACATCCATAACTAAAGTCTGTGTGATCATATGGAATATATGGAGAGCGTAATTTCCAGTCTGTTGGTAGTCCCAATTCAATAGTAATCTGAATATCTGGGTATCCCAATACTGGCTCTGTGTTCTACTTACATCGAGCACCCTCAATCCTATGAGGTAAGTATAAAAAATATCACTGGCGGTGTCTAAAAAATTTGGAATCTGCAAGCTCTGTATGCAGGAGCAATCCACCTGGTGTAGACACTGGTTTCCCTTCAACTCCTTCTGTGCTTGTTCACTCTCCGTATAACCAGCAATCAGTCAGGTGTTCACATAGAGGAGGGTACAAAAAAGGACATAGCGTAATATTGTTTATACTGAACGTAGTTTATTTAGTAAACAATCTTACTCACAAGTGGAACCTCAATAAATATGAGGTATCAGTAGTGCATATAACTATCCTTACAAACTATCACCTAGATTTAGAGTTTTGCGTTAGAAGGGGTGCGTTAGCTACGCGTGTTTTTTTTCCCCCGCACCTTTTAAACAACGCTGGTATTTAGAGTTCTCTGAAGGGCTGCGTTAGGCTCCAAAAATGGAGCGTAGAGCATAATTTACCGCCACTTCAACTCTAAATACCAGCTTTGCTTTCATAAAAAAGCGTGCTGCCAAACCTTAATGATTACAATATAGAAATAACAAAGTCTCACAATCATCTATAAAATAGGTTTCGTGTATAAAAGGATAACGTTAACATAGTAAAAGTAGAAACTGTACATTTGATTAATAATAATTATATTAAGCAGACGGAACAGCACCCAAATTATACATATAAAACCCCTTGTCTGTATGTTAATTATATATCAAAATTATATATCAAAAGCTGCTAGGTCCACACATTTTTTGAGACCATCTGGAATCAAAGTGTGTAGTTTGTGGATCCAATATGTCTCCCTATGACGGAGACAAAGCATAGGATTATGACTATTTCTAAGTATTTGCTCGATGGGGATAATAGATAATGTTTTAGGGCTTACATTATGGGCATAGGTGCAGTGTCTAGAGACACTATGTTTAAGAAACTTTCTCTTTACATTCCGTATGTGTTCGCTCCACCGTCTTTTAATTTTGCGACACGTGCGTCCTACATATTGGACCCAACATGAGCAATAAATTAAATAAACCACATAGGTGGACTCACAGGTAAGATGTTTTTTGATGGCAAATTTCTCTCCTGTGTTACAGCCGCCATCAGGGGGTGACAGGGGTAACTCCTGTCAGGGGCCCAATGAGGCAAGAATTTTAAAAAAGTAAGTATTAGCATTTGAGAGTATTTTTGTGTGTGCACTAAACCACTATGCACAGTGTGAGACAGACTTGGCACTTTGTTTGTATAGTGTGTGCCTGAGTCAGACGGCAGATCACTTTCATTTGCAGAGGACTTACTTAGAAAATGTTTTTTATTTCTTTGTGCAATTTCGGATTGTAACTTCAGTGTGGTAGTAGTTATATGGTGGGGCCAGGGGTCCAAAAAACATTTTTTTTTAGCAGCAGTGCATTTATGATTATTTGACAATGCTGTAGAAATTCTATATTTAAAACCATGCGGAAATGTTTCCTCCTCAATACACAAATGGTAGGTGCCCAGTTTACTGCCCCTTTATGCAATGACTTTCCAGATGCAAGGAGGCATTTTATCTAAGATTTTTACATCTGCATAAAATGTTATACTCTCAGACTAAGATTGCTCAGTGTTTGAAATGAGACAGGTTAACTTAAAACTGTTCAGTTTACACTACAGCTGACTTAATTTTGAAATACATACCAACAAGCCTAAATCCTGCATTTAACCAGATCAAATGGTTTGAGTACCACAGCTTATGGTTCCACCAAGACCATATAGAGTACATCATTTTCAAAATCCATAAGTACAGCTGACAGATGGGAACATTTGTACACTGTATTTGAAGTGGTGCTCTTGGTTGGGGAAAATGGGGAAAAAACAAACATATTTCAACCTTTTAAAAGTACTTTTCTTCATCTAGCCATCTACCCAGATCATTAATGTACAATTTTGAAATCACAAAATTATTTTTGTTTGCACATTTACAAATATGATTCTTTAAAAAGTGATTTCTGCAATTTTTTTATCATGCATGTCACACACTGTTGATTTAGGGGATGCAAGGTGCATAAATGTTTCCTCCTGTGAGTGATTCTGTGGGTGTCTTTGTTTATGTCTTTGTGCTTTGGTTTGTGTCTCTATGAGTGTGTATGTATATTTTTCTGTGGGTCTCTCTGTGAGGGTGGGTGTGTATGTCTTTGTGCATTTTCTGTGGATGACTGTGAGGGTGTGTGCATATGTCTTTGAGCTTTTTCTATGGGTGTCTCTGTGAGGGTCTGTGTATGTTTGTCTTTGTGTATTTTCTCTGGATGCCTCTGTGAGGGTGGGTGTGTATGTCTGTGTTTTCTGTGGATGTCTCTGTGAGGGTGTGTGTTTTCTGTGGGTGTCTCTGTGAGGGTGTGTGTATGTCTTTGTGTGTTTTCTGTGGATATCTCAGTGAGGGTGTGTGTGTATGTCTGTCTTTCTGTGTTTTATGTCATTGTCTCTCTGTGTGTGTATGTATTTGTGTGTTTTCTGTGGGTGTCTCTATGTGTGTGTGTATGTCTTTGTGTGTTTTCTGAGGCTGTCTCTGTCGGTGTTTCCTTGGGTGTATGTGCAAGTTTGAGTTTGTGTGTGTGTGTGTCCATTGTCTGTTCCTTTTTTGGACATTTTGATCTTACTACTGATTATTCACATCTTTCTACAGACATTGAGACTAACAAGACCTTTCTGAAAGTCACCAATCCACCATTTAACCTTTAAATTATTGTTTAGGCAGTTCAGGGCCCTTCCTTTCAGTCACTGCATGCTGTTGTCATCATTTAGTTTACAAAAAGATAATCAGAACTCCATATTTTGTTTTCTAAATCTCCTTTTTTTTACAAAACTGTAGTTTACCTCATTACTTGTCAGGTCAATGTAAACAAGTGCTGAGTGTCTGTTTTGGTGTCTGTGTCTGAGTGTGTTTCTTTGCGTGTCTGCTAGAGTGTCTATATATGAATCCTTATGTTTGAGTGTGTATGAGTGTGCTTCAGTGTATGAGTGTGACTGTGTGTGTGTATGTTACTACCTTTACAACATTTCTAAGTTTAAATAGACACTTAAGAATAAAGTGCATATACGTTTTAGTCACTTGGTCAAAAATTGCACATGTCAAAGGAGGGGGGGGGGCTGATCAATGATTAAGTCAGGGGGCCCCAAATATCTAGTGGCTAACCTGTGATTTATGTGATTAAAAGATCTTAGTGACGCTTTTGACTGCCTTACACATGCTGCATCTTGACTTAGGACACCTAAACACACCATGTTGGGGTATGAAATTGCCCAAAAAAGTTTTATTATTTTAATTTTTAGTCATGTTGGTGGCCATAGTTATTTTGTCTCTGACAATTTTACTTGGGGCTAATTTATTTTTAAGAGTTGGGGCCCTTCTATATACTATTCTAGGTTTAGAAGATATATGATCTTTCAAAAAGGGGTCATCATCACAAATAATCGGCCAATGTTTTGAGATAATTCTTTTTATCTCACAGTGTTGGCTATTGAAACCAGTGATTAATAAAGGAGTATTTGTGTTGTTACTTAATTTCTTTTTATTATTTTTATTTTTATTCTTTGTGAAATAGGTGGTCCTATTGGCACTCTTGTTCTTTGTTTACCTACAGATTACTGAACATCTGCCAGAGGTCAGTCTGCTGGGTGACTGAACTAGACCCCAGCCTGCCCCATCTGCACCACTAGGGGTGCCTCACCTAATGTGGGTGTATCTACTACATGCAAAATTTACTATTGTATCAAATAATATTGGGCCATGTGGTGCGTCTGTCGTTTTATGTTGATTACAGATTATGTAAAATAGCTGAATGCCCTTTTCAGGGCAATGTAAAAGAGCTGAATTCCTTTTTAAGGGCAATGCCCATACAAATGCCCTTTTCAGGGCAATGGGTAGCGTAGGTTTTTGTTAGAGTTAGGTTTTTTTTATTTTGGGCGGTTGGTTCGGGTGGTGGGTTTTACTGTTGGGGTGTCTTTGTATTTTTTTACAGGTAAAAGAGCTGATTTCTTTAGGGCAATGCCCTACAAAAGGCCCTTTTAAGGGCTATGGGTAGTTTATTGTACACTAGGAGGTTTTTTATTTGGGGGGGCTTTTTTATTTTTATAGGGCTATTAGATTAGGTGTAATTGTTTTTATTTTTAATAATTTCGTTTGTAATTTTCAGTTATTTTTTGTAATTTTAGACTTACATTGTTTTAGTAGTGTTAGTTTTTTTAATGTATAATTTAGTTTCTTTAATTGGTAGTTATTTTAATTTTAGTATAATAGTTTAGTATGATAGTTATGTTAGGTTAATTTATAGTTTAAACTTTGTTTTTTTTAATTTCACAGGTAAGTTTTTATTTATTTTAAGATAGGGATATTGTACTTTTAATTTCAAGTTAGGGGGTTGTTAGGTTTAGGGGTTAATAGTTTAATTTAGTTTTTTGCAATGTGGGGGGCTGGCAGGTTTTAGGGGTTAATAGGTTTATTTAGTGGTGGTGATGTGGGAGGCCAGAGGTTTAGGGGTTAATAACTTTATTTAGTGGCCGCGATGTCGGGGAGTGGCAGAATATGGGTTAATAGCTTTATTATATTGTCGGCGATGTTGGGGTGTGAGGGGAATAGTGGTTAATAACTTTATTATAGTGGCAGCGATGTCGGGGAGCGGCAGAATAGGGGTTAATAACTTTTATTAGTGGCGGCGATGTCGGGAGCGGCAGATTAGAGGTTAATAACTTTAATTAGGTGTCGGCGATGTCGGGGGCAGCGGATTAGGGATTTTTAGACTTGGGGTTTATGTCACGGTGTTAGGTAGAAACTTAACTTTTTTTCCCCATAGACATCAATGGGTTGCGTTACAGAGTTTTTCATTCCGTGCTTCAGGTGTTAGTTTTTTTCTAACACTCTCTCCCCATTAATGTCTATGGGGAAAGTGTGCACGAGCACGTATTCACAACCCTTGGATTTTGTGCGGTATTGAGCTTATAGCCACCATATCGCACACACAAGGCAGCTTTTCAGAAACTTGTAATGGCAGCGCTATGGAGGGTGAAATAATGCAACTTTTGTTGCGTTCGTTTTCGCACCCTCATTAGCACAAAACTCATAATCTAGGCGTATGTTATTTCTGGGCTTCAAACTTTCCAAACTAAGAAGCTCATCATTAGACAAACTGGAGTGGTCAAAATTTCTGATTTTGTGAAAGTAAAATGAGATCTTCTCAAGCCTCAAAGAAAGGACCTCTCAAATGTATGGAAATAAAAACTGATTTGGGGCCATATCCCTTATCGCTCAATACTCTTGGCTGATCCTGGCATAATGTCACCAATCCAGCTAGATTCAAAACATCACACATATATGATACAAAAAATAAATGATTAATTCTACTCTCAGGGGTCTTATGTTGGATCATTAAATCCCCATTTGGATCTCCTGCTGTTTTGTAAAAAAAAAAAACTTCTTAACAGTGAGGCACCAAACACCTGTCACGGAAGGTAGACAGATTTTTACGCTTGTCATGTCAAGGTAAGCCAGGGCTTGAACTCTTTTACATATAGAACATTTTGAATTTTTCAGTTTTACCTCACAGTCAAGCAGGATTTTTAAATGTAAGTGTATTTCTGGATAAAATGAAATGTATTACACTAGTGGCATCGTGTCTCTATGGTACACATCTGTTTTATCAGTCAAAGTGGAGACATCAGGAGCGGTGAGGAATTCAGGCATGGAATTGATTGGATACATTTGCCTGAACCTGGATTTCTCTCTTATTATTTAAAGTGATGTTTGCCTACTCTTTTGTAAAAAAGAAAATTGCTCTGTATCTCACATATTTCCCTTTACTATATCTGCTATTATTACTGACTGTTATTCAATAAAAAAAAATAAAAAATACCAGGATATTATTTATTTTGTATGATTGATCAAATGGAACTTTAGTGAAAACATTTTACTGTAGAAGCTCTGCTTTTACTTGATAATATATCATTTTTATGGTATTGGTTTATTAAAGAATAGGTTCAACTAACACCATAAACTAACCAATATTCAGCTTGTGTGAAATTAAAGGGCCAGTAAACATTGCAAAAAAGAAATTCAAGCTCATACCTATAGCTTTTCCAAAGATTTCAGGCACTTGATACGCTGCATGCTCAGCCAAGCTTTGTTTTTTTGTTTTTTTTTGTTAAACAGGAGTGCATTTCAGCCAACCAGATACAATGCTACCCACAACATAGATTGTAACTAAAGTTCTGCCATGTAGCCCAGCATTATAGACTGCATGGCTTGGCTTTGAGAATCAGTTGGCTGTAAAGCAAAGTAGCAGGAATGTGATCTAGTTACTGTTACATAATCTGATTGGCTGTGTACTCCCTGCCTATTCAAAAAAAAGTTTGCATTTTATGCATTGCACAATTTTGTGGTAATGTGCACAATTAATTCAGTGGTATCGAGTGATCTAACCTTTAATAACATCAGTGTTTTCTCTTTTCAGGATATACTGTATATTCTGCATTAAATCTAGGTTGTTGTCTATTCAGTTTAAAGCAAGACTATTAGTAATATTCTTATCAAGAAACACAAGAGAAAACATTCCAAATTGCATTTTAAGGGGAATGAAAGGTAGCAGAGTCTCCTGTAATGGAGTTAAGGGATGAGCTGACAGGCTAGTGGAAAATCCCAGTGTAGTGTAGCAGCAACAATGTTGCAAAGTGAGGGGAGGTCTTAGGCTCACCTAATATAAACGAAGTTCTGGAACAATCTGGCCTCTTCCACCTGGGATTTTGCAAGGAGAAAGTTTTGCCATTCTTCAAGCGAAAATGTCTAGATCTAAGAGAAGTGCTGCGGTGCCCATTCGCTTCAGGGAGTCCCCTGGGAGATCCTTGAGGAGTGCACCTGTAATTGAAGAGGAGGATGAGGATGTGGTGCCACCAACTCCGGAGAAAACAAGGCCAGTATCATCTGCTTTAACTCCTAATGTTGTGGTCTCTAACCCCCCAGCCCCTGAACTTGCACCCGCCGGGCCCGGTACTGTGATGGTTGCGGGACAGGCGGGTGCAGTGAGCGCTGGCCCATCCGGCCTAGACACGGCTTTGGAGGCAGGCCTGGGGGCCCTTACGGCCTCCGGAATGTCGCCGGAGGCGGCGGCGGCCATAGTGGGCATGTTTAAGGCCCTCACGGCCGCCGTTCTGCCTCCGGTGGCAAGCCGGGTGGAACCGGGGCCTACCGCCCCTCATTATCCCCCTCAATTGGGCCGGGGGCCTGGGGACCCTCATCAGGCAGGGCCCAGTATGGTAAATCATCCGGCCGGGTCCCTAGGGCCCGGCACGGATGCCTCATTGGTGGCTCAGTCGGTTACTGGAGCGGGGCCTGCGGGTCCTCGCCCACTCACCGGACCGCCGCTATCATTGGTGGCTCAGTCGGAGCCTGCAACTACCAGTGCAGGCTCCGGTTGCGGCCTTGCGTCCGCCGCGTCCATTTCCGGCCGGTCAGGTGACACGCGTGACGTCACTTCCGGCGCCGCGGTAGTCACACGGCCGGAACCTGGATCAGAGCGGCACATCCAGCGAGCGCGCAAGAGGCCTAGCCGGGTACTCTCCACAGGTGAGGGGGGAGTATCCGGGCGGGCCTGCTCCGCTGCGCGACACTCTGCAATAGCTAGCAATGCAAACAGAGCAAGTCCCTTACAGAGAGGCCGCGGCGCGCAGAGAGGGAGGCTCAGGGGTTCCAGTGTTAGCAAGCAGGCTTATGGGAGAGCTAGAAGCGCATTGCTGGAGCGCCAGTGGTATCACAGGGGGGGTGCCAGCAGCAACTATGTACCCCAAACAAGGGTGAATGCGCCCACTGATGGGGCACAGGGCGAGTCGCTAGGCACAATAACTGCAGGGGTCCAAGGGGGCAAAGGGCTTGTTGCGGCAGGTGCTCAGAACGTTCATTCAGTCAGGGAGCGTGTGGTCAGAGAATCCCCCTATGTGGCAGGGCCAGCGAATGAATGGAGTGGTGATATGAATGACGAGAGGGCTAGAGGGGTCCCAGACAGGGCCGGGGGCAGTACTTCTACCCCGATTGGGGGCGGCAGTCAAGGGGGACACACGGCTGGCCTGGATACTCCCCTCTCGTTTGTTTCTCCCCCACAGGACATGGTGCCTACACCGCAGAGGACAGAGGGCCCGGGTACAACGGGAGTAGGACTATCTGTACAGCCAGCAGGCGGATCAGTGGCAGCTGCACCAGGAACATCTACCCCGTCAACATCGGCAGTTGGTGAGAGAAATGTATTTAATTTGTCACGCATTACTGACACCGACTATAGCACTGATTCAGACTCAGATGGTGGGAAGAAATTAGGGCTTAACAGTAAGGGGCAGCGTCGCATGTTCAAAATGTTAAGGCTATTGGTGGCTGAGCGTAATCAGGCTAGAGGTTTAGGTAACATGGAGCAGGCTGCGCCGTTAGCGGGGCAAAGCACGGCGACAATATCCAAGGGCAGTGGCCAGGGAAGCGAGAGCGTTGCGCAGCTGCAGGACATGTCAGTCAGTACCAGGAGGGTGGCATTGCAGGGAGACTCTTATCCCTGCAAGATCCACTGCCTTCATGCACATCTCAAGCCCAAGACGGTACAAAAAATCCGCGATCATAAATACGTCAATATGTTCGAGCTGTCCCTTGAGGCGCAGCGAGATAAAGAGCGTAGTGAGGATGGGACTGGGCCAAAGAAGATCCAGCGCCCAGATACATTTGAGGAGTGGAGGAAGTGCTTTAGGGTATTCTCCTCCTGCTACATCGAACAGAGGCCGGAGGCCGCGGTCGATGTAATTAAGTACGCGGAAATCATTGAATGTATCTATAATAGATATGGGGAAGGCATGTGGCGTGCTTATGATAGCGAATTTAGGCGGAAGATGGTCGATAACCCGGTCTTGAACTTTGGGGTAAAAGACTTGGACCTGTGGTCCCTGCTCATACCGGAAAAGGGGGGGGCAGGAGCTCCCTTGCTGCGGTCAGGGCCCCAGAGGCCAACGGGCCCCATCAAGCGGAGAGGCAGGGAGTGCTGGAAATACAATGAGAAGCAGTGTGACAAAGGAGCTTCCTGTTCCTTTCGGCACGCTTGCATGTACTGCAGCGGTCAACACCCAGGTGTTGAATGCCCGAAGCGGAGGGACGGAGGAGCTTTCCGTGGGGCAAAATCGGGGGGGGCTGGACAAAAGGGCTCCAACACCCCTGAAGCTGGACGCCATTAGACCTTGGCTGGCGGCCTACCCAGACAGGGTGTCGGCTGCCAACCTACTAGCGGGGATTGGCGAAGGTTTCAAGATACCAACATTGGGGTTGGTAATGGGGTCCTCGTCGCACAAGAATCTGAAGTCGGCTTACGAAATGCCGGGTGAAGTTAGGGCGAAACTGAGCAAAGAAATTGCTCTGGGAAGATTTGCTGGTCCATTTGACCAACCTCCCATCCCTGACCTAGTTATTTCCCCTTTAGGGGTGGTTCCCAAAAAGGAACCAGGGAAGTTCCGCCTGATTCAGCATTTGTCCTACCCGAAAGGGGGTTCTGTCAATGACGCAATAGACCCAATGATAAGCTCGGTGTCTTACCAATCGTTTGACCAGGCGTTGGAATTAGTGTTGGCGGCGGGTCCGGGCGCGCTGCTAGCCAAAATGGACATCGAATCTGCCTTTCGGTTACTCCCCATACACCCAGCGTCTTTCAGACTGATGGGGTGTAAATTCGAGGGGAATTATTTTGTAGACAAATGTTTGCCCATGGGTTGCTCGCTATCGTGTGCTTATTTTGAAGAGTTTAGCTCATTCTTGCACTGGGCCATCATCACGGAGGCCGGCGGGGGAATAGTCGCTCATTATCTGGACGACTTCCTGCTGGTTGGCACCGCGGACACTCGCGAATGCGATCGACTGATCGCAGTAATGCGTAGGCTAATGTCGAAATTTGGAGTGCCACTGGCTGAGGAAAAAACACAGGGCCCCTGTACAAGACTCACGTACTTGGGGATTGAAATTGACACTGCTGCAAGGCTATGTCGTCTCCCAGCCGATAAGGTGGAAGCAATGCTCGCGGCGGTGCGCAAAGCCAGGGCAGCGAAGAGCATGCCCCTGAGGGAGCTTCAGTCCGTGCTAGGCTTACTCAATTTTGCGTGCAAAATTATACCCATGGGTCGCGTGTTTAACAGGAGGATGGAGGCTTTACTTTCCAATCCGCACGGCACACGTAAAGTGTCGGTTTCGGAAGACATGCGGGAAGATCTGAAGGTATGGGAACTCTTCCTGCAAGGCTTCAATGGAACTCTGCTGTGGCGCGCTCCTAGGGTTTCCAGTCAGACAGTGCACCTGCTGACGGATGCAGCTGGAGCAGCAGGTTATGGCGCCTATTTGGATGGGCAATGGAGCGCTGAGCCATGGCCCTTGGCATGGGTCCGAGCAGGACTGACAAGGAACTTGACACTTCTGGAGCTCTTTCCCATAGTTGTGGCTATGGAGCTCTGGGGGTCGGCGTTAAAGGATCGCTACATAGTGTTTTGGACGGACAACGCTAGCGTTGTTTTCGCCATAAATAGGTTGTCCGCGTCGTCACCGGTAGTTGTTAGGTACTTGCGACAGCTAGTGCTGAGGTGCTTGCAATACAATATTCAGTTTTCCGCGAGGCACGTTCCCGGGGTCAACAACACCCTGGCGGACGCACTCTCGAGGTTTCAATGGGAACAGTTTCGCAGACTGGCCCCTAACGCAGCAGCAGTTGGCTTATCTTGTCCCCACTCTATCTGGCAGTTGGCGGGGCAGGGAGGTCCATAAGGCACCTAGTGAGGGCATCCCTGGCGCAGAACACGTGGAGAGCTTATTCACAGCACTGGGGCGAGTGGGTAAGTTACTGTTACGCACAAGGCGCAGCGCCGGAAAGGGTCTCGAGGGATCTGTTCTTGGAGTGGCTGGCAGAGAAACATGGGCAAGGGACTTCGAAGGGCGCTATATCCAATAGAATAGCTGCAATCTCCTTCTTTTGCAATATGCTAGAGTGGCCCAATATCACGAAAGGTTTCCTGGTGAAGCAAGTGATTAAGGGCTGGGGAAGGCTCGAGGGTAGAGCGAAAGATGCGCGCGAACCTGTCACATTTTGTAGGCTAGCCAGGCTGGTGGACGCAATCGAGGGCATTTGCGTCGAACCCGGCGAAAGAGAACTGTTTCAGTGCGTATTCTCCTTGGCGTTCTTTGCGGCCCTCAGGCCGGGCGAGCTGGTCGCAACCTCAAAGGATGCAATTAACACGGGTATGCAGTTGGCTCATGTCAAACTGGCGGGCGATAATTTGTTATTGTTTATCCCGCACTCGAAGACTGACCAGGAGGGGAAAGGGGTGTGGATCACTCTGACTCCCTCGGCATCAGGCGTCTGCCCGGTTGTGAGTACAAGGGCCTACATGGCGCAGCGACCACGGGCCCCCGCCCAGTTCTTAGTGCATTCCGACGGTTCGAATCTCTCCCGGTACCAGTTCGCAGCGGTGCTCAGAAAGGTAGCGCTTGCAGCAGGTTTGGGGAAGTGTAGAATCACCCCCCATTCCTTCCGAATAGGGGCTGCCACCAGCGCGGCCGCGCTAGGTTGGAAAGGAGATCGCATACAGAAGTTGGGCCGATGGAGGTCCCAATGTTACAAGTCTTACGTGCGCCCTCCAGCTGAAGCCTAGGGGGTATTCGGTGTAGGAGGAAGGAAACTGGCGTTTTACATTTGTTTGGTTGTGTTGTTTAGTTTTAGTCTAAGGTGATTGACTATGTAATCCGTTTTTCAGGTGTGGCTACAGGTCCTTCTCGTATCTGGATAATAGGGCACTCCTACGTGCACTGGGCGGCACTGAAGGCCCATTCTCTTCCTGAGGGGCAGCAGTTGGGGATTCCGACGTCTCAGGCATCAATACGGTGGTTGGGCCGTAGAGGCTTACAGTGGGATGGTTTGCCTGCCCTCCTCCAGAATGCCAGACATCGATGGGGACAGCCCCACATCATCCTCCTTCACATGGGGGGAAATGATATAGGGAGTGCACCTGCTCTAGATCTCATCAATGCGATGAGGTCGGATGTCAAGTGGATCTGTACCACGTTTCCGGGGGTTAGGCTGGCCTGGTCCAACATAATCCCCCGGCTGCGTTGGAGATATTTCCCCACACCGAGGATAGCATATAGGGTTAGAAAAAAAGTTAACAGGGAGCTGGGTAGAGCAGTAATAGAGGTAGGGGGTTTTGTGGTCCGCCATGAACTGATCTCAGCGGACAAAAAAGGGCTGTATCGCCCAGACGGGGTGCACCTGTCCGACGAAGGGCTGGCGATCTTCCTGGTGGACCTCAAAACGGCTCTGGTTAGTAATATTTAGCGGGTGGCGGCAAGAGCCCGGTTTATGTGGGAGTGCCTGCCTCTTGTGGCGGGAGGTCGTAGCCATCAACAATTGAGGGCGGAGTCTGTAGAGGTGACAGTCGGGCTAATGGGCGGGGGTGATGTCCTCAGGTCGTGACCTGGGGGGCCCCGCCCCGCGGGTCTGCTGGCTGAAGATCCTTTAGGACGTCCGCGCCTACTAGACGGAATGGGGTGGGGCCACATTTGTGCCCACCCTTGGCATTTGCTATTCCACGACATCTGGCTGCGACCTCTTGTCATATGGAGCTAATAGTTTACTAGGCCTCGAATGCCGCCACAAGTTAAATATTTGAATGACTTCCGTTGAAGTCAAGTTAATAAATGTGACCATCGTTATGGTCTTTAAATCCCAGCTATCTGTGTCGTGTCTTTATTTATAAGTTAAGTAGTTATGTTAAGTTGTTTTGAAGGGGTTGGAACTACCAGATACAGCATCAGCCCTTAGGGGAATGAAAGGTAGCAGAGTCTCCTGTAATGGAGTTAAGGGATGAGCTGACAGGCTAGTGGAAAATCCCAGTGTAGTGTAGCAGCAACAATGTTGCAAAGTGAGGGGAGGTCTTAGGCTCACCTAATATAAACGAAGTTCTGGAACAATCTGGCCTCTTCCACCTGGGATTTTGCAAGGAGAAAGTTTCCCTCCCTCCCAACCCTATTGTTGAATGGTTAATTAAGTAATTGCTATTGCAACAGTTTTTAGGCGTCATTCAGGCAGATGGCTTCCCGGACGGGTTGCTGGTCCTTTAGATGCGAAAGGCAGGGATGGGGTTAGTTGACCTAGTCTTGGTAAGACCTTAGCCGTAATTTATTTGCTTCCTGGGCGAGCCTTGCTGCAGGGCTTGGCCATACCAGTGCCTTAGAGGCTGAAGCGCATCATAACATCCACGTATCTCCTAATGGCGGGAGGTCGTAGCCATCAACAATTGAGGGCGGAGTCTGTAGAGGTGACAGTCGGGCTAATGGGCGGGGGTGATGTCCTCAGGTCGTGACCTGGGGGGCCCCGCCCCGCGGGTCTGCTGGCTGAAGATCCTTTAGGACGTCCGCGCCTACTAGACGGAATGGGGTGGGGCCACATTTGTGCCCACCCTTGGCATTTGCTATTCCACGACATCTGGCTGCGACCTCTTGTCATATGGAGCTAATAGTTTACTAGGCCTCGAATGCCGCCACAAGTTAAATATTTGAATGACTTCCGTTGAAGTCAAGTTAATAAATGTGACCATCGTTATGGTCTTTAAATCCCAGCTATCTGTGTCGTGTCTTTATTTATAAGTTAAGTAGTTATGTTAAGTTGTTTTGAAGGGGTTGGAACTACCAGATACAGCATCAGCCCTTATATATAGCACAATATCAATTAGATTTATAACATTTATGTTATACATTTGTGGGTGCATAGATTTAGCTAGTTTAATTCTGAGGTGAGATTTATTTGTCGCAAGGTTTTTTTTGTGTGTGTAAAAATGCAAGATGGAGAAATGTGGCAAAATAATAAATTTTGGGCTAGATTACAAGTGGAGTGCTAAATTATTGTGCGCCCACAAACTGGCGTTTTTACATTTAAATTCTAATTATCATTTTCTATTGGATTATTAGAATTTAAATTTAAAAATGTTCTTGCTATAGGCTGTTGATTTAAATCAACAAATAGGGAGTGACTGATTTAAAATAAGCCAATGCGGATTGAGTGGTACCCCGTATATATAGGAGTTCTGCACTTCTGGAATTTCAGTGTGCAGCGGTGAACACATGAAGACGAGGGCTTGAGGAAGAGAGCCAAAGAAACGAAGAAGCTGAGCAGAGGCAGTGGAAGAAGCCACCGAAGACCACCTCCGCTGTTGCGAAGATGGGCACAGGTGCCAGGAACCGGGATGAAGAGAGCCCTGAAGTGGGTGAAGATGACCTCCTGCACCTGCAACCAGGATGAAGAGGGCCCAACATCGGATCAAGAGGAGCCGGATTTCCCAACAATGTGTTGTACAATGTTTGGGGTTAGTTAGGGCTTTTTTGTGGTGTTTTTTTTTATTTTTAACAAAAGGCTTTTTTATTTTTACTTTTATTTTCTAGAATAGGTTTTTTAGGTAGATTTTGTTATTGTGGGCGTTGTCGGCTACTTATATTTTAAAGGGGTATTTTAAAATTGCTTTTTAAATGTAAAAGAGCTGAAATCACTTTAGAGCAAAGACCCTTTTAAGAGCTATTGTAGTTTATTTGTTAGGGTTTAGTTGTTGTTTTTTTTTTGTTTTGTTTGGGTAGGTTTTTTATTTTATGGGGCATTTAGATTAATGTTAGGTAAAATAGTGTTTTTTATTTTGGATACTGTAGTTTATTATTTTTCGTAACTTTGTTTTTTTTTTTATTGTAACAGATAATTTTTTTTGCAATTTAGGGGGTTTAGTTTTAGACAGGGGTTGAGTTTAGAGGGGGGTTTAGGTGTTAGTATAGTTCTAGTTTGTGTTGGGGGGGGGGGTGGTTTAGGCTTTAATCTCCTAACCAACCCCATACCTGTATGGTGGTTGATTAGGTGATTATTTATAGCTAGTATTTAGTAGGCCTTAATATCCTAACAACCCCCATACCTGATTAGGTGATTATTGATGATTACCGTTTGTTAGTCCTTAATCTCCTAACCATATTGATTAGGTGATTATGAATGGTTACCATTTATAAAGCCTTAATCTCCTAACTTCCCCCACACCTGTATGAGAGTTGATTAGGTGATTATTGATGGTTACCATTTATTAGGCCTTAATTTCCTAACCACCCCCCATACAGGTATGGTTGTTTAGGTGATTATTGATTGGGTTTAGGTGTTAGTATAGTTCTAGTTTGCATTGCGGGGGGGGGGGGGTTAGGCCTTAATCTCCTAACCAACCCCATACCTGTATGGTGGTTGATTGGGTGATTATTTATAGCTAGTATTTAGTGGGCCTTAATAGCCTAACCACCCTCCATACCTGATTAGGTAATTATTGATGATTACCTTATGTTAGTCCTTAATCTCCTAACCATCTTGATTAGGTGATTATGGATGGTTACCATTTATTAGGCCTTAATCTCCTAACTACCCCCACACCTGTATGGGGGTTGATTAGCTGATAATTGATGGTTACCATTTATTAGGCCTTAATCTTCTAACCACCCCCATACCTGTAAGGTGGTTGATTAGGTGATTAGTTTAATGCAGCTTAGGGGTTAATAGTGCATTTATCTACAATTTTTAAAATATTGTGCATTCTTATGTGTGATGCATATTTTTTTAACTATTGTATATAAATAAATTTGTATTTATTTTTTTCTTGTATTTTTTTTTTTAAAACTTAAATATATATATTTTAAAATTGTATATTTATGTTACAAAATACATTAGGTTTCTGGAACTCAGCGCCAAACCGGAATTGAGCACCCCTAAAAAAGTGGTATCTCTAGGTGCCTCATGAAATTTCTGAAAACATACTAAAAGGGCGACTTGATCCCCTGCATCCTGCTCGATTGGAGCAGGGGGAGTGTAGCTTAAGCATGATGTAGTTATACACAGGGGGAGTTAGTGGGGCGTGCTAGTGGGATTTGCCTGCACTTTGTTTTGGGTACATCGACACAAGATTGATATGTTCAAATCAGTGAAGTGCAGGTTGCGAGGAGGGTAGTGGCCATGTTTTTCTCTCCAGCTATCAGCTGTCAAGACTACATCACCTGAGGTAGTTAGTGTAGGTGTAATTAAACTTTGGTCCCCACGACAATATTTAGAGTGTGCCTACACAGAAAAGATTTATTTTCAGTGGTCGCACTGTCTGCGCCTTGTAGGCACACTTCAAATAAGACTCCCTGTTGGTGATGCAGTGATGACGTCACGCTCCTATTGACTTCTATAGAAGAGACATAGCTGCTCGCCGGTATTGTTCGGACACTCCCTTTTTCTTTGAATATCTCGACAGATCATCAGACTGCAAGGCCGACGAGGCCAGTGAGGCAGTTTCTTGACAGTATGTCGATGCTTTGAATATCGGGGCCATAGGCTTGCAGTCTCTGCAGTGCATAAATTACATAATTTTTTTTTAATCAAAAATTTTTATTGAGACAAATGCACAGGTAAAACAATAGTGCTGTATCAAGATCACGAGTACAAGTCATTAATAGATCAGTTTAACAAATAAACTAGTAAACAAGTATGATCCACTGAAAAATGAAATATAAGAATATGCACAATATATCAAACCAAGGGTCTCTTTTTTTTTTAGGGGTTTAGCGTAAGGTATATTGCAAGTAGCTTTTTCAATAATAGGTGGTGAGGCAATAGTAAGGGGAGTTATTTAAAGAGAAAATGGGCCTGGGCGAGTCAGACTTAGGGGGGGGGGGCGGGAGAGGGAGGGGGGGGATAGGAGAAGAAAAGAAAAAAGAGAAAAAAAAAATAAAAATAAAAAAAATATATATATATTAAGGTAAGGGAGGGGAGGTGAACGGAGTCTTTTAAGAGATATGTTGGGGTCTGATGTCCCACTGTGGGAATTTTGTAATCCAGAGGGACCAGATCCCAAAGAAGGAGTCAACCTGATCTAGAACCTTGTAAGAGTACTGTTCCATTTGTCCCACAAAGTGTACGATGGAAATCACCTGAGAGAGAGAGGGAGGCCCAACCTGTTTCCAAGCTCTGGCGAGTGCCAATTTAGTAGCCATAAAAACATAGATTGTAAGCGCTTCCCCCGGGGGGGATAGGTTAGGCATATGCATGTGAAGGAGGGCTACTTCTGGAGTATACGGAGGAGTGAGATTGAGTGAAAGAAGGAGTGCATAGATTTTCCTCCACAGGGGTTGGATTATAGGACATGCCCACCAGATATGGAGTGCTGTGCCGATGTCTCCGCAATTTCTCCAACAATAAGGAGAGCTAGAACGGTATATTCTGTGTAGAGTGACTGGGACCAAGTGCCAGCGAACTAGCACTTTATAGTAAAGCTCCCATAAGGTGGCGCAATGCAGGAGTTTTTTGGTTGTCATAATTCTAAGGTGCCAGACATCTATTGTTACTGTGAACCCAATCTCTCTCTCCCAGGCGCGGTGTTGCGGAATTTTGTGGGTAATGTGTGTATTAGTAAGGAGATTGTAATGGAAGGACATTAGGTGTTTTAGGTCATGTATTCTCTGCCAAGCCTTCTCCCATGTTGTCATAGGTCGTAATGAAGACTTTGGGTAACCCCAGGTGCGCAAGCGCGTGCTCAGGCGGAACCCCTCAAATATAATCCTGGGAGGAAGTTGAAGTTTGGTGCAGAGTGCAGGGTGGGAAAGCCAAACATTGTTCTCATAGAAGTCCATGACTAAAAGTGTATGTGGGTTAGGCCATAAATCATAATGGGAGTCTGGAAGACAGACGAGAGCAGCAGAGATTGTAAGCAAAGGGGAAGGATAAGGGGAGATAGCGGGGTTGTGTCTAATCTGGTCCCAGAATCGTAATGCGTGCTTAAAGATAGGGTGTAGGGCGTCAATGTCGTGTCTGTGGTGGAGAGGGATCCAAAGTAGGTCAGATAGGCATAGACCAGAAGGCAGCAATGAGGATTCAAGGGTGAACCAACCTAGGTGTCTTTCAGGGTTATTCCAGAGGATAATATGCGACAACCTGGCTGCATTATAATAGGAGATTATGTTTGGTAAGGCTAGGCCTCCTTGTGGGATCGGTTTTTCTAATGTACGACCAGAAGTTCTGGGTCTTCGATCTTTCCATACATATGTAGTTATTAGGCTTTGAAGTCTATTAAGGAGCGCTCTAGGAATATTATATGGGATGGATCGAAATAGATATGTAATCTTGGGAAGGAAGGACATTTTGATGGCTGCGATGCGACCTGTCCATGAAATCTCTCTGAACTCCCAAGTCTCAAGGAGCCTTCTATATTCCGGAAGCCTGTCTGAGTAGTTTAGAGCTATGACCGTCGCGGGGTCTGGGGTCAGATGAACCCCTAAGACCTTGAGAGAAGTAGTTTTCCATTGGAAGCGGAATGTGGATTGTAAGAGAGTGAGAGTATCGGGGGGGACATTTATGGGTAGAACCTCCGTTTTGGCGACATTGAGCTTATAGAAGCTCAAGTCTCCGAACTGTTGAAGGGTAGTGAATACTGCAGGGAGGGATTCCTCTGGGGATGTCAGGAATAGGGTGATGTCGTCGGCATATAGGGAGATTTTGTGTATGGAGGCGCCAATGGGGAGGCCTCTAATCGTAGGATCTTGTCGAATGGATTGGGCTAAGGGTTCTATAGATAGAGCGAACAGGAGAGGGGACAAAGGGCACCCCTGCCTTGTGCCGTTTGAGATCATGAACTTGGGAGATTGGAACCCAACCCCCCGTACAATGGCCGAGGGGTTGTTGTAGAGGGCCTTAACCGCCGCAATGAAAGCAGTGGGGAACCGGAAAATTCTCATGGTTTCCCATAGATAATCCCACCTGACCCTGTCGAATGCTTTTTCGGCATCTAGTGACAGGGCCAGGAAGGGAGAAGTGCCTTGTGATGCAGTATGCAGGACATCAAGAATTCTTCTGGTTGCATCGGAACCCTCTCTATTTGGGATGAACCCTACTTGGTCATTGGCTATGAGGGGAGGGACTATTTTAGCAGCTCTACTAGCTAAAAGTTTGGCATAAATCTTGGTGTCTATATTAATCAATGAAATGGGACGGTAACTACTACAGAGATCGGGTGGTTTACCGGGCTTCAAGATTGTGATTATAACTGCTTCTAGAAATTCTGCTTTAAACGTAGCTCCGGAAAATATCTCTTGGAAGAATCTGTGAAGTACGGGAGTTAGGAGGGGGAGAAAGGTTTTATAGAATCTGGCTGTAAAGCCATCTGGGCCTGGGGCCTTACCTAGTTTTAGATTTTGGATAGTTTTCTTAACTTCCTCAATTGTCAGTGGGGAGGAGAGGGAGGAGATAGCCTCTTCAGAAAGTGAGGGGAGTGAGAGAGAGTTAAGGAAAGCAGAGATCATTTCCAGAGTGGCAGATGGGGTATCTAAATTGGCTTCAATGTTGTAGAGTGAACAGTAATACTGTTTAAAAGAGTTTCCTATATCTGTCGGGGCAGATACATTCATCCCAGATGGGGTTTGAATGGACCGGATTTGTGCTTGGGCTGTACGATGTCTAAGCTTAGTGGCCAGAAGAGTTAAATTTTTCCAACATATTATGGACCCTTTTAAGTTCTAGAGTTTGAATTTGTTTCAGGACTTTAGAAATTTCATCATTTATGACCTGGGAGTAGGAGTGGGAGAGTTCTGCCTTTAATTTTCGGAGTTGGACGGTCAAGGCTGGTAAAGTGGCACTGTGTTTTAAACGGGCTTCAGATTCATACTGCATGAGATGCCCCCTCATCACTGCCTTCAAGGTGGCCCACAAGTTCTGTGAGGATGTCTGATTATCGTCGTTAAGGGCAAGGAAGTCAGTTATGTGCGTCTGCAGAGCTGTCTTGATATTTGGGTCTGTGATAGTCCAATCCTGCATACGCCAAATACGGGGAGGGGGGCTAGGGGACGGGCCTAAGTGAAGGTGTATAGAGTCGTGATCAGACCAAGAAACTGAAGTGATGAGTATGGAGTGAATGTTCGCTAAGAAGGTAGCCTCAGAAAAAAAGTAATCAATACGTGTGTGTGACTTATGTGGGAAGGAATAGAATGTATATTCCCTATCTTGTGGGTGTAGGGCCCGCCAAACATCGTAAAGATTGTATTGTGACATTAGGAGTTGAAAGGCGGAGGAAAGGGAATGAATAGCTCTATCGCTACTGGAGAGCGGGGGGTCCCAATCTGTTTAACTTAATATCCCATATCAGATTGCAGTCGCCTCCTAGAATGAAATCACCCTGCTTGATTGCTGCTACTGTCTTGAGAAGCGATCTAAAAAAATTTATTTGTCTAATATTTGGGGCATAAACATTGAGCATGGTGACTAATTGGGAGTTTAATTTACAAACAGCAATAATAAATCTGGCCTGAGGGTCAGATTCAATGTGGATCAGGTCAAAAGTTACATTTTTACCTATATATATGGCTACACCTCTGGACTTTGAGGTAAATGTTGCTTCCAATAGTGTAGGGAAATGTCTGGATGTACGGGTAATTTCCGGAGTGTGAGTCCAATGTGTCTCTTGAATGAATGCTATGTCTATGTGATTTTTATGGAGAAAAGAAAATAGGAGGCTTCGTTTAGTCGGGGAGTTAAGTCCCTGTACGTTGAGGGTGAGGAGATGGAGCCCGTCCATGAAAATAGAGAAAAAAAAAAAGAAAGGGTGAGGGGGGGAAGGTGTAGGAGGATGTAGGAGTAGGGGAGGAAGGGTAGGGTGAGCGCTTAGTCTGAATCTATTATCTTTACCCCCAAAGGCTTTGAGTGAGGAGGAGAGAAATCAAGGTTTCAGCTACTTGCAAAAAGGGTTGAGTGTTATTATGTTGTGGGAAAAGGGGGATGGCAGCAGACCAGAGCCGCTTAAGTTAAAGACAAAACGGTAGAGGATCAAGAGATAGTAGTAGTATGTCAAAAATATCTGTATAGTGAATTGTATTAGAGGAGATGAGAAGCTTGGTGGGGAGGATGGAAGGGGAGAGGAGGAGGGGGCGGAGCCAATAAGGTGTCGCTCACAATAAGATGGACGTGAGGATCAACTAAAGGGTAAAGGAAGAGTAGATAGGAGTTTCTGTATAAAGAGAGTAAGTAATCAATAGGAGCTAGGGAAAATGAGAATGAAGTATAGGGTGTGATAGAGGTGAGAGGTGTCATATACGACACCCCCCCCAGTGACAATAGGTGAGTTAGTCGTACAAGAGCAGGGAGGTATGGGTTCGCTGGTGTACTTACAAGGGGGTGTGGATGAGGAAGAGAAGAATAAGTATGCAAAGAGAAAAAAAAAAAAAAGATAATAGGAGGTCAATTATGGGGACAGATAATATGAAGAGGGTATATGAATGGTATCAGGAGGTATCTAACAGTTGTCACAGATATTTTCTATGAATAACAGACCATTACATAGTTAGCTAGGAAGAAACCTGGAAATGAGATTAAATCTCTATACATTGTTGACCTCGTACACCTGCTGTTCAGTAAACAGATAAGTGTCCATATTGAAGGTTGTCTTCTCAGACATCTGAGGAACACTAGATTCTAAGGTTCAGTATAAGGAAGGAAAAAAAAAAGTAAGGCACATAATAATAACAACAAGTACAACTTTAAACTCTGTGTATGAGGAAAAGAAGAAAAACAGAACAATAAACATATAAGTGTAGAACCAAGAGCTAAAATAGGGTAAAATAAGTACCCGTTTGTGAGCTCTCAGTTTACCTGTAAGGAGACTGACTTAAAGGATATCTTGCTGGTGAGGAGTGAGGAGAGAGGAGTGAAGAGAGAGTAAGATATGTACCCGTTAGTGCACTCCTCTCTTCCGTGTATGTCTCCAGTCTATTAAAGTCACAGACTTCTAAACAAAAGACCGGAGTAACCAGACCATGGTATGAGTAAAAGGGGACCAGTGTCCTGTTAGGTCTGTTCTGACTCCTGGTGTTGAGAGGTTAAATTCTGAGAGTGCCATGTTGGGGTTAATGTGTTCAAGCCACTTATGTTTCCTTGGGTCTTGGAGAGTGAGTCAGGAGCCCTCGAAAGTTCCAGGGTGTTCAGCAGCTTCATGCCCTGTTCCAGGGAAGAGATTATGTGGGTGCGGTCCTGGAGTTGGACAAAGAGCTTAACGGGAAATCCCCATCTGTATTTAATTTTGTGGTGTCTTAGGGCTAAGGTGAACTGGTGAAAAATTCTCCTCTTAGCTAGCGTGTGTACAGAAAGGTCCGGGAAGATTTGTAAATCTTGGTAGAGTTCCTTGAGGGGTTTGTTGGTGAAGGAAGCTCGCATAATTTTCTCCTTTGTGGTATAGTAATGTAGACGTATAATAACATCTCTGGAGGTGTCAGGAGTAGAGTTGCGAGGGCGCGTGGCTCTATGAGCTCTATCAATTAGGAGGTCTTGATCAGCTGTTGTGTTTAGGAGAGTCTTAAATAGAGAGGTCAGGTAGTTCTGAAGATCTGAGGAGGCTACACTTTCAGGTATGCCTCTAATCCGAAGATTATTGCGGCGAGACCTGTCTTCTAGATCAGCAAGTTTGGTCTCCAGGTCTGAGATTTGTTCCGCCAGGCTCTGTGAGTAAGATAAGAGGTTGGAGTGGTCAGTAGCTAGATCTTCGTGCTTTTTCTCTAAAATCTCTGTCCTCTCACCAAGTGAGGAGATTTCTCGCTTCAATTTACTCACTGACTGGCGTAATTCCTGTCTGAGAGATGAGTAGTGAGTGTCCATTTTATCAGTTAGTATTTTAATGGTTTCCAGGAATGTAGACTGTGATAGAGCTGCTTTGTCTTTGCGGGAGACATCTGGCCTAGTATGTTCTGAGGTCAGAACTGTTGAGTCTCTGGAATCCTCCTTCGACAGATCTGGGTCTGACTGTTGTTTGCTATGGAAGTGGTCAGTAAGAGTCCTCTTGGGATTTTCTTGGTGTTTCGGTTTCCTTTTGACTGAGTGTGCCATGATGTAAGGAATCAAGTATCAGGATTCTAGGGATGAGTGTTCCTGTTATGGTTGGCAGCTGGGGGGGTGAGAGGTCGACACCTCTATGGCATAGAGCCTTAGCCCTCCATTGGTTCTCTAGGTTTTTGACTGAAATTGAGTATAAGTATTAGATTTTTAGAAAGTAGGGTATACCAGCAAAGAGTATCTCAATAGATATATAAGTGGATGACAACCCCTCTCCTGGGGCGATGCCACCTCTGGGCGAGACCGGTAAAAGGAGAGTGGATATGACCCGCAGCAAGTTGCCTGCGGGAAAGGGAGGAGAGGTGTCTTTGTTACATCAGTCACTGGAATATTAATCAGCAGCCTGCTATGGAGCTGTATGCTTGGTCAGTTTGTGGGTATAGGGCCTCTGCACGAAGAATGCAAGATAGTCCTTGGGGTCTCCAATTATAATCTTTCTTTTGTCTTTCTAATCCTCCAAGGTATGGTTAGGGAAGAATGTTATGTCTGGTCTTAGGTTGCAGTTATGGATTGTATGGGTATGGTCCCCTGTGGGGTCTGGGTAATAATGAGGGTAGTCCCAGAAGTACAGGTGTACAGACTATGTGGAGCAAAAAAAAAACTTGGTTCAGCAGCCCTCCTGTGTGAGGAAATACGTTCTGAGAGCTGCTTCTGGTCAATGCTGTATAGGCCACTATAAAGATAAGCAGTTATCTGAGGCTGTAATGGTGCCCTTATTACAATTATGCTGCCGGGTTTTTATGGCAAAGTTCTAAGAAGCCTGCAGAATATATGAGAGTCCCCAACACAGAATATTAAACACTTATTGTAGAGTCTCAATTGTGGCTTCCAGCCTGCATAGTAGATCTCTCTTACCCAGGTCTCAAGATCGTCAGCAGGACCCACAGGAGAGTCAGAGGTCAGAGAAGCGAGCAGAGGACTTCAGGTGGCCCCTAAGGAGAGGCGCTGAGGTGAGAGGAATCCTCCGAGTAGCAGAGGGACACCCGGATCACGCTGCGGTGCTGTGTAAGGTACGGCTGTGAATCCAAGATGGCCGCCGTTCGCGGGTTTTCTCTCAGCAGCGCAGCAAGTCTCCGAGAATCCCAGGTGATATGCTGCAATCACTCCGGTCCCCGGCCAGCTACCGGAGGTACCGGAGAATCTGAGGAAACAGGTAGGATGCTGGATTGGCACTCTGCGATACTGCGTTGTTGCTTCGTTGCTTCCTAGGAGCGGTGCTGAGGGTATATGTGAGTAGCGGACAAAACGGTGGAAAAAAAAGATATTAAAAAAAAGAAAAAAAAAAAGAATAAGCTAAAGGGGCTGTGTGACTAAGGGGTGAAATGGGATAAATTTGAGGGGGTTTATCTAATTGTAAAAGGGATTTTAAGTGGAAATAGGCTGGTTAGTAGTGGGAGCTCCAGATCCACACATCCAGCCGGCTCTGCAGTTGGCTCCGCCCCCATAAATTACATAATTTAACAAATTAGAGTGTATTTTTTTCACTACAATGTTCCTGTTATCATTATTATTAACAGGTATTTGTAGAGTGCCAATAGATTCCGCATAAGGATATTTTTAGATTTTTCTAATTCTACACCTTAAAGCAGGGGTGTCCAAACTTTGCTCTCCAGAGGTTTTGGAACTACATTTCCGATGATGCTGAGCCAGCATTTTATCTAGCTGAGCATCATGGGAAATGTAGTTCCAAAACCTCTGGAGAGCAAAGTTTGGACACCCCTGCCTTAAAGCATCCAAATACCCATGTCTATTAGTTAAACACAAATACTGGGCAGTCCTCATCAATAATGAATAAAAGGTGGAATGAAAGTGTAAATAATGTGTTCATTTTAGAGTTGCACTATTGCTCGAATAACCACATGTTTAACCCCTATGGGAGCTATTGCTAAACACATCTGGTGAGCAAATAACAAATCATATGTGTTGTGCCACTAATCACTAGCTAGCTCCTAGTAGTGCATTACTGCCCCTAAGCATACATAAGTATGCTTTTCAACAAAGGATACTACGTTTAATATTGACATGCATGTCCCTTTAATTACATGCCATATGTTACATTTGCTTTGGCTGTGAATCTTTTGCTTCCATGTAGGTGTCTGAAAATGCCTGTAAAAATCTACTCGAAAACATAATTTATGCTTACCTGTTATCTTCATTTCTTCCATGGTGGTGAGAGTCCAAGATCCATTACTCATGGGAATTACTCTTCTATACCAGGAGGCAAAGAGTTCCCAGCCCCAAGAGCACTAATAAACCCCTTTCCACTGCACACATACCTCAGTCTAATGTATAACCAAGCAAGTGAGGTAAGAAAAAGGAATAAGGAGCAGGGGAAAAAAGATGTGCTGAAGAAAAAATGAACCCCAGAAAAAACACAAGGATGGGGTCTCGTGGACTCTCACAACTATGAAAGAAATTAATTTATCAGGTAAGTATAAATTGTTTTCTTTCATACAGGTGGTGAGAGTCCACGATCCCTTACTCATAGGAACAAATACCCAAGCTTTGGAGTCCACGAAAAATAATAGAAATGGAGGGATGTAAAAAACATATTTTTCACTGAGAAATGTAATCTACAACCGCAAATAAATATATTCTTTCTTTTAACGATATAAATATATATAAATATATATATATATATATATATATATACAGTTGTAAATCAACTTTCAGACTTTCAAACAAAATCAATTGAAATAGCTCAACACAACGAATACTTCAAGTGGTTTCCCTAAATTCAACAGAAAATGCATTCTGCAGTCTCAAAATTATTCAACCCGGGGGGCGGAGCCAACTGCAGAGCTGACTGGATGTGTGGATCAGGAGCTCCCACTATTAACCAGTATATTTCCCTTTAAAATCCACTTTATAATTAGATAAGCCCCTCTAAATATATCCCAGTTGCCCCATCAGTCATGTAGCCACATTATCTTTCTTGTTTTTTTTTCTTTTTCATATTTAAATAACTTTTTTTTCACTCCGTTACCTCAGCCCTGCTCATTGCCTTTATATATCTCCACTACCGCTCATGGAAAGCAACTAGACAGCATCGCGGAGTGCCAGTCCGGCATCCTACCTACTTCTTTCTGTCTCCCCAGCCTCTCCAGAGTCTCCGGTCGCTGACCGGGGAATAGTAAGACCACAGCGCATCACCTGGGATCCTCGGAGTCTCGCTGCGCTTCTAAGAGAAAGCCCGCGAACGGCGGCCATCTTGGTTGTACAGCCGTTCCTTCCACAGCACTGCAGCGTGATCCGGGTGTCCCTCAGCAACACGGAGAATCTCTCTCACCTCGGCACCTCTGCTTTGTGGCTGTCCGGAACCCTCTGCTTACCTCTCTGTCCCTGGACTTTCTTCTGGGGTCAGCTGGCGATCCTGAACTCTAGGTAAGAGAGGCCTACTACACAATTAAGGTCCGAGACTTTACACCAGCTACTTAATAAAATTGAAGTGAGACATATACCCTGCAAGCCCCTCAGAATCTTGCCATATAAGCCTAGTAGCTTACTTATTATAAAAGCTACATTATAGCTTCAGATTGTCATCTACCTTCACAGAGGCCAATACAGACTTTATATCGGCCAGAAGCAGCTCTTAGAACACACTACCTCACTCAGGAGGACTGCTGGACCAAGTTCTTTTTTTTCTTTTTTTTTTCCTTTTTTGTGGTCTTGCTCTTTTCTGCCCTACATAGTTTGTGTACCTGAGCTTGCTGAGACTACCTTCATATCTACCCAGGCCACGCAGGGTAACATACCCATATAACCCATAATTGCAGCCTAAAGTCAGGCACAACACTCTACCCTATCCACACCCTGTGAGATCCTAACTAGAGGCCTCAAAGGCTATATCTCCTCTGCTGTACAGAGAGCTAATAACTACAAATTGACCCTGTATACTACTCCACAGTAAGCTTCTGATTAATACCTTAGGAACAGGTTCACATCACTTCTTTTCTCCTGATGTGACAAAGACCCCTCTCCTCCCTTTCCCGCAGGTAATTAGCTGCGGGTCATATCCACTCTCCTTTTGCCGGTCTCGCCCAGAGGTGGTAACTCCCCAGGAGAGGGGCCCTCACTCAACTAGTTATCTTCTGAGACATTACTTGTTGGCGCACTTGACCGCCTGAAAATCTAATATCTACACTCCTTTTCAATCAAAAACCTAGAGTAATAATGGAGGGCTAGGGCTCTATGCCTTAGAGGTGTCGACTTCTCACCCCCCCAGCTGAATGCCATAACAGGGACACTCATTCCTAAAATACAGGTGCCTATTTCCTCACATTATGGCGCACTCAGTTAAAAGGAAACCGAAACACCAAGAAAATCCCAAGAGGACTCTTCCTGACCACTTCCATAGCAAACAATTATCTGACCCGGAATTGTCAGAGGAAGATTCTAGAGACTCAACAGTCCTAACCTCAGAACATACTAGATCTGATGTCTCCCGTAAGGACAAAACAGCCCTATCACAGTCTACATTCCTAGAAACCATTAAAATACTAACTGATAAAATGGACACTCACTACTCATCTCTCAGACAAGACTTACGCCAGTCAGTGAGTGAATTGAAGCAAGAAATATCCTCACTTGGTGAGAGAACAGAGATTCTGGAGAAAAAGCACGAAGACTTAGCTACTGACCACTCCAACCTTTTATCTTACTCACAGAGCCTAGCAGAACAAATTTCGGATTTAGAGACCAAACTAGCGGATCTGGAAGATAGGTCTCGCCGCAATAATCTTCGGATTAGAGGCATACCTGAAAGTGTCTCCTCCTCGGATCTTCAGAATTACCTGACCTCTCTATTTAAAGCTCTCTTAAATACGACAGCTGACCAAGACCTCCTAATTGATAGAGCTCACAGGGCCACACGCCCCCGCAACTCTACAGCTGACACCTCTAGAGATGTCATCATACGCTTGCATTACTATACCACTAAGGAGAAAATTATGCGGGCTTCCTTTACCAACAAACCTTTCAAGGAACCTTACCAGAATTTACAAATCTTTCCTGACCTTTCTGTACACACACTAGCCAAGAGGAGAATTTTTCACCAGTTCACCTTAGCCCTAAGACACAACAAAATTAAATACAGATGGGGATTTCCTGTCAAGCTTTTTGTTCAATTCCAGGATCGCTCCTACACAATTTCATCCCTGGAGCAGGGCATGAAGCTTCTGAATACCCTGGAACTCTCGAGGGTCACTGACCCGCTCTCCAAGCCCCAGGGAAGCATGGATACTCTGAATACATCAGTCCCAACATGGCGCCCTCAGAATTCGGCCGCTCAGCACCAGGAGTTAGAGCAACCCTAGCAGGACATTAGTCCCTTTCTCCTCAGACCCTGGCCTGCCTGTTTTTTTTTTTTCTTTTTTTTTTCCTCTGGACGCTCTCCTGTTTTAGAAGCCTGTGACCCTGATACACTGGAGATGCATAAGGAGAAGAGGAGTGCACCAATGGGTACATATCTTACTCTCTCTTCACTCCTCTCTCCTCGCTCTCCCCCAGCAAGACATTCTTCCTGTCGGTCTCCTCACAGGTAAACTGAGAGCTCACAAACGGGTACTTGCCTTACTCTATTTTAGCTCTTGGTCTTACATTTATAAGTTTATCGTTTTGTTTCTCTTCCTTGTTTACAGAGTTTAAAGTTGTACATGTTATTATTGTCGCATGCCTTTCTTTTTTCTTATACTGTACCTCAGAATTATAGCGTACCTTTGATATTAGAGAAGACGACCTTCAAGATGGACATTAATTTGCTTACTAACCAGTAGGTACATGGGGTTGCCAAGTCCCAGAGATTTGGTCTCATTCCCAGGTCTCCCCATGGCTACCCATGTATTGATATATTATGTATAATGAATGCCTGTGTATATTATTAGATGTCTTTGCCGCCATTCATATACCCTTTCTATATTGCCTGATCCTATAACTGATCATCTGTTATCTTCTCTCTTTATATATGTACCCTCTTCTCTCTCATCCCTACTGCCTTTCAGGTACACCTGTAGACTCATACCTCCTTCTCCCTGTCCAATTAACCTATCTATTGTCACTGGGGGGGGTGTTGTATTTGACACCTCTCTCTCTTATCACATTCTATATTTCATTATCATCTACCTTGGCTCCTATTCTTTACCCCCTTGATACAGTAATATCTTTCTATTTTCCCTCTACTCTACAGTCCATCCCCACGCCCACCTTGCTGTGAGTAGTTCTTGTTTTTTTGGCTCCGCCCCCCCCTTCCTATTCCTATACCCATCTGTCATCCATATCAAGCCACTCACATCCATAAACATATTCTACTTTGCAATTATCCTTGTCATTCTAATTTTATCCCCTGATCCTTTACCGTCTTGTTTTTATCCAAAGCGGCTCTGGTCCCCTGTTTCCCCCCTTTCCCACAATCTAATAACACTCAACCCTTCAGACAAGTAGCTTGAACTTTGACCCTACTTCTCCTTAGTAAAAGCAACAGACTCAGACCAAGTTCTCACCCTACCCCTCTTCCTCTACTTCTACACCCTCCCCTTCTTCCCCTCCCCCTTCCCTTTTTTTTTTTTTTTTTCTTCTCCCTCCTTCTCCCCCTCTCTTCCTCCGTTCCCATGGACGGGCTCCATCTCCTCACCCTTAATGTACAGGGACTTAACTCCCCAACCAAACGTAGCCTCCTATTTTCCTTCCTTCATAAAAACCACATAGATATAGCCTTCATTCAAGAGACACATTGGACTCACACACCGGAAATCACTCATACATCCAGACATTTCCCTACATTATTAGAAGCACCGTTTTCCTCGAAGTCCAGAGGTGTAGCCATATATATAGGTAAAAATGTTACTTTTGACCCGATCTACATTGAATCTGACCCTCAGGCCAGATTTATTATCGCTGTTTGTAAACTGAACTCCCAATTAGTCACCATGCTCAATGTTTATGCCCCAAATACTAGACAATTAAAAAATTTTAAGTCACTCCTCAAGATACTCGCAGCAATCAAGCAAGGTGACCTCATTTTAGGAGGCGACTGCAATCTAATTTGGGATGTTAAGTTAGACAGAATGGGACCTCCACTCACCAGTAGCGACAGAGCTTTACATTCTCTCTCTTCCGCCTTTCAACTTCTAATGACACAATATAATCTCTATGATGTTTGGCGGGCCCTACACCCGCAAGATAGGGAATATACGTTCTACTCTCCCCCACATAAGTCACATACACGTATCGACTATTTTTTTACTGAAATGGAGAGAATTGGACCGAGCGCTACAATGGGGCCTTAAGCTTACTAACAGTTAGCCTCCTAGTAGGCTGATAATAGTACTAATATGAAAAGGTGAGAGTAAGCGCTAAAAGAGCTTAAAAGGCTAACAAACTTGTGGCTAAATAGAAACATAGAAACATAGATATTGACGGCAGATAAGAGCCATAGGCCCAGCAAGTCTGCCCCACCTTACCTAACAGTATAAACTTATCTAGTTCGTAGGATAGCCCTATGCTTGTCCCATGCATTTTTAAAGTCCCCCACAGTGTTTGTTGCTACTACCTCTTGAGGAAGTTTATTCCATAAATCAATCACTCTTTCTGTAAAGAAGTGCTTCCTCAAATTACTCTGAATCTACTACCCTTTAGCTTGAGCTCATGACCCCTTGTTCTTGAATTTTCCATTTTATGTAAAATACCCACAGCCTCAGTTTTACTAAACCCTTTAATGTACTTGAAAGTTGCTATCATATCACCTCTTTCCCTTCTCTCCTCTAAGCTATACATATTTAGGTCATTGAGCCTATCCTGGTAAGTTTTATTTTTTAGACCATGTACCATTTTGGTAGCCCTCCTTTGCACAGATTCAAGTTTGTTAATATCCTTCTGAAGATATGGCCTCCAGAACTGCACACAATACTCAAGATGAGGCCTAACTAATGATCTATAAAGTGGCATAAGAACCTTACTATTTCTGCTGCAAATACCTCTACCAATACATCCAAGCAATTTATTACCTTCGATAAAGGCTAAACATAAAATATCACAATAAAACCACAATAACACAATAAAATTAGAAACAATAAAATTAGAAACATGGATCCATGTCTAACTACTAAAAACAAAAGTACATAATAAAATCTCCTGGGAGATGCGAATTGCAGTGGGAGTGTTGACACTCCTTGATGGGTGATACACAAGTGTGGGAAGTAGAATAAAAATGCAAATATTAATACTTATAAGCAAAGTTATAAACCATAAAACGATTCCAAACTCACAATGTCAATCAAATATAAAGTCAATCAAAAATGGTGAAAAATGGTGAAAAAATAGTGGAAAAAGTAAAATGTGAATGTTCGTATTAAACCGTGGGTTGTGTCCTCCAACGTTGCTGATGGGTAGTGAGAGATCTATAGTCAAATGTAGATGTTAGATGAAGTTGTAGAAAAAATGAGTAAAGATGAGTGAAAAATACAATTCAACCTTTAGGCAAAGGTCATTTAGAACCAAAATACAAAAAACAAAAAGCAAAAAATAGAAAAAATAATAATAAATGATAAAATCCACTTTGGTAAAATCATATATGAAATGTAGCAATCCAAAAAAAGAGTTCGTGTTAGTTGTGTGCAAAAAATGGGGGATTAAGACAAATTCTGTGCCCAGTGTGTTCAATGTCCCATCCGATGTTAAAAATAAAATCACAATAAATAGCAACAAAAAAACCTGTAGGAAAATAAAGAAAAACAAAAATAGTGCAACACTGTATACAATGGATAATAATGGTAATTAAAATCAAGCTCACCAGTATGCCAACGCGTTTCGGCCTAGATTAGGCCTTTCTCAAGGACTATACTGTGTAGTGATCTCTGGGAGCTTTAAATAGAGAGTGTGAGAAAACAATTGGTGCCGTTTTGGCGCCAAAATCGGAAAGACTTCCCTTTCCTGTTTGCCCCATTGCATCTCTGGGATGTTTCCTGTGGTTTCTATCCTATTCCCATCCAACCTGTATTAATTGTAAATTAGAGAGCCTCTGTTCTATGTATCGGTCTAGAAATGGCCTTATTGTTCCTAAGGATTATTTGGCAATCATTCCGGTACTCTTCTACAGTGGCTCTATATATCCATTATGTATAGTAATAAACTGTTTGCTGTCTGCGGACCTGATTTCCCTTTTTTTTCCCGTGTTGATGTTATTTATTAGGGAATGGATGCTTACTTTTGATCAACCTAATCCTTATATAGTCAGAAGCGCCTTCAAATCGGAAGGACACCGGATGTTTACACAGACCGACTTCCGCCCTTAGCTCCTTGGATGCGCTCAGATCGGGAGATACCGGATGTTTACACAGCCGACTTCCGCCCCTGATTTATTTGCTCCATTATGTTATGGAGTGTGACCCGGAAGTGAAGTCATGGTCTTCCGGTTTGGCCTCTGGTTGTTGTGGTAGATTACAACATTTGTCAGTTTTATTGTCAATGCCGATTTTGGTTAGAACCTGATATGTCCATATTTAGGCTTTAGCTGCATATGTATGTGCATTTTAAAAGGTAAATCAGAGTGGAATTGTCAAATCAATAGGTTTAGTAAATTAGTGGGATGTATATTCAGAGTCTTCATGATATATGAAACTTCTTAGTCTGTCACTACTTTGTGGAACGGCTATAATTATCTAGCTTATCTCAATATTTGTAACGATCTCTATTCTGATCTGTTAGTCTATATTAGAAAAAGACAAAATAAAAACAAATTAACCCTGTGTTTCGTATATTTCTCACTACCTACTGTTTCATGGTCAACAGAGGTGAGGTGGATCTATTATATATATCCTAAAAATGGAAGTTTTAGAGTTCACCGGAGTTGTTATCTTTCTGTTAAGTGAACCCGTTAGTTATCGGGTACACTGAGAATTTGGACCTTACTGTTCTTTAAGATGGAGTTATAAACTCAAGGTACTTGAGTGGTACATTTAGATAAATACGTGGGTGTGTCTTACTAAGGGTGGCTATTTCTCAAATATAAGCTGGGGTCTGATAATGATCAAGAAGATCTATTCTTATAGGTGACTTATGTTGGATATTCTGACATACATAGTGTAACTATACTTGGATCTTTAGTTTGCTTGTTGTGCTTTAGGATTTACCAATTTCTTCTTCTTTGGGCTATAATTTATGGATCAGATTGTGAACGAGTGATCTACTAGTGATCTACTAGTGAGGGATTCATGTTCAATTCGAAAGTTCTAACCTCAGTAAATGTCTAGGTGTTGTTGAATTAGATATTTCTGAATGATTTCTTAAAAACTGTTTTCTAAATAGTTATTTTTAGTGTATGGATCTGTTGTCAGACATAATGTCCTATTGTTTATATCATCCTTTGTATCCCTTATATTTATACTGGTATATTTCTATACTACAGTAAATTTCTAACTGATACTTGGTTCTTGTCTTTATTATAGAGTTTTGTAAGCACCCTGATTAGATAGTGCAGGACAGGTATTCTATTCTTTCTTAGTTCATCCTTGGTCTATTTCATAAGGTAGATGTTTAGCAGTTATAGCTTTTAGTTAAATTGCTGACTGGGATGTATTCATTTCGAGGGTCAACACTGGTGTGTATTTTAACCAGGATGCTTCCTTATTCTAGACCTGGGAGATCAAAGTTATGGTAACCATCTCAGTGGGCTTATACTATGGTCAAGGTACCAATTGTGTCTTATATGGGAACTGTTATTTAATAGAAAGCAAGTGTGTTTTTTAGGTCTTCCTTATGATTTAGACCCTTTGGGATAAAGACAGTCCATCAAAAAGATCCATCTTGACTCATTAAATAAATAGTCTCTGTTCGTGGTTCCCTCCTCGCCAGTCTGCTTTTACCTTTTGGATTCCCAAAAAACTGAAGTCTTTTAGATTTCCTTATGGGTTGTCGCAAAGTGTTTATAAAGTGGGGTATCCGTTCTACCTTTCTTGATGCATAGGATGTGTTCCCTAATCCTATCCTTAAGGGCTCTTGATGTTTGCCCTACGTATTGCAACCCACAGGTGCAGGAGACTAGATAGATGATATTTTTATCGTTACATCTGATCAACTCTTTGATCCTATATTTCTCGTTCTTTTGAAAGGATGAAAAGGTGTCAGTCTTTTGACCATTCTTGCAGGCTTTACAGCTTGGACATGGATAGAATCCTTTGATGCTTTTCTTTTGGCAGTTTGTAACGTAATTGGTATTCCCTTTTCTTGGAATGCTAGGGGCTAGCATAGTTCTCAAATTCCTAGTTTTCCTGTAAATGAATTTCGGTTGTGAAATCAGCTTTTCACCAATCACGTCGTCCTCTTTGAGTATAGCCCAATGTTTCTTGATAATCCTTTCCAGGATGTATCTGTTCTCACAATATTCCGAAATCATGGGGACATCTATTATTATGTCATTCCAGATCTTTTTTGGTTTATTTTTGTAGCGCAGGAGGTTCTCTCTATCGATCTTGCCAACTTCTTTGATTTTTTCATCCAGGGATTCTTTATCATACCCCCTTTCTAAGAAGCGCTGTTTCAATAGGTCCACCTGTGTGGTCCATTTTTCGGTTGTTGAACAGTTTTTCCTCACCCTCAAAAATTGGCCCTTCGGTATGTTTGATTTCCAGGTAGGATGATGGCAGCTTGTGTTGTGTTTGAGAAATAGCCACCCTTAGTAAGACACCCACGTATTTATCTAAATGTACCACTCAAGTACCTTGAGTTTATAACTCCATCTTAAAGAACAGTAAGGTCCAAATTCTCAGTGTACCCATAACTAACGGGTTCACTTAACAGAAAGATAACAACTCCGGTGAACTCTAAAACTCCATTTTAGGATATATATAATAGATCCACCTCACCTCAGTTGACCATAACAGTAGGTAGTGAGAAATATACAAACACAGGGTTTAATTTGTTTTATTTTGTCATTTTCTAATATAGACTAACAGATCAGAATAGAGATCGTTACAAATATTGAGATAAGCTAGATAATTATAGCCGTTCCACAAAGTAGTGACAGACTAAGAAGTTTCATAATATCATGAAGACTCTGAATATACATCCCACTAATTTACTAAACATATTGATTTGACAATTCCACTCTGATTTACCTTTTAAAATGCACATACATATGCAGCTAAAGCCTAAATATGGACATATCAGGTTCTAACCAAAATCAGCATTGACAATAAAACTGACAAATGTGGTAATCTACCACAACAACCAGAGGCCAAACCGGAAGACATGACTTCACTTCCGGTCACACTCCATAACATAATGGAGCAAATAAATCAGGGCGGAAGTCGGCTGTGTAAACATCCGGTATCTCCCGATCTGAGCGCATCCAAGGAGCTAAGGCGGAAGTCGGCTGTGTAAACATCCGGTGTCTTCCGATTTGAGCGCTTCTGACTATATAAGGATTAGGTTGATCAAAAGTAAGCATCCATTCCCTAATAATAACATCAACACGGGAAAAAAAAGGGAAATCAGTCCGCAGACAGCAAACAGTTTATTACTATACATAATGGATATATAGAGCCACTGTAGAAGAGTACCGGAATGATTGCCAAATAATCCTTAGGAACAATAAGGCCATTTCTAGACCAATACATAGAACAGAGGCTCTCTAATTTACAATTAATACAGGTTGGATGGGAATAGGATAGAAACCACAGGAAACTTCCCAGAGATGCAATGGGGCAAACAGGAAAGGGAAGTCTTTCCGATTTTGGCGCCAAAACGGCACCAATTGTTTTCTCACACTCTCTATTTAAAGCTCCCAGAGATCACTACACAGTATAGTCTTGAGAAAGGCCTAATCTAGGCCGAAACGCGTTGGCATACTGGTGAGCTTGATTTTAATTACCATTATTATCCATTGTATACAGTGTTGCACTATTTTTGTTTTTCTTTATTTTCCTACAGGTTTTTTTGTTGCTATTTATTGTGATTTTATTTTTAACATCGGATGGGACATTGAACACACTGGGCACAGAATTTGTCTTAATCCCCCATTTTTTGCACACAACTAACACGAACTCTTTTTTTGGATTGCTACATTTCATATATGATTTTACCAAAGTGGATTTTATCATTTATTATTATTTTTTCTATTTTTTGCTTTTTGTTTTTTGTATTTTGGTTCTAAATGACCTTTGCCTAAAGGTTGAATTGTATTTTTCACTCATCTTTACTCATTTTTTCTACAACTTCATCTAACATCTACATTTGACTATAGATCTCTCACTACCCATCAGCAACATTGGAGGACACACCCACGGTTTAATACGAACATTCACATTTTACTTTTTCCACTATTTTTTCACCATTTTTCACCATTTTTGATTGACTTTATATTTGATTGACATTGTGAGTTTGGAATCGTTTTATGGTTTATAACTTTGCTTATAAGTATTAATATTTGCATTTTTATTCTACTTCCCACACTTGTGTATCACCATCAAGGAGTGTCAACACTCCCACTGCAATTCGCATCTCCCAGGAGATTTTATTATGTACTTTTGTTTTTAGTAGTTAGACATGGATCCATGTTTCTAATTTTATTGTTTCTAATTTTATTGTGTTATTGTGGTTTTATTGTGATATTTTATGTTTAGCCTTTATCGAAGGTAATAAATTGTAAGATTTAGCCACAAGTTTGTTAGCCTTTTAAGCTCTTTTAGCGCTTACTCTCACCTTTTCATATTAGTACTATTATCAGCCTACTAGGAGGCTAACTGTTAGTAAGCGTAAGGCCCCATTGTAGCGCTCGGTCCAATTCTCTCCATTTTAGATTGTTTTTTCCTAGTAGGTCTTTGAGCTGCTACCCTTTAGGACAGCTGTCAGCGGCAATATACGCTTATAGAACACTGCCCGCACACACCCTTAATTACAGTTATGGATCTGTTGTCAACACTAAGAAGGGATATCACCCTAAGTATCACTACACCGATAGATGGCAATATTGATGATCCAGATAGAATAGATATTCCATCCATATTCAAAAATTTAGAGAAACTCCTCATCTCTGAAGTCAAATATAAGGCCGAAATTTCATTTTTAAATAAATGTTTGGAACTCGACATCATCCCTAAAGGCCTGAGTATTAGAAAGGAGTGCTCATTTCAGCTAGCTGATCCAGACTTTGCTGAGAAATGGATGAATATTCTCTTGGAAACATCGAGACAACTAATGAAATTGATCATTGAGTTCAAGTCTTCCCTAATCACCAAATTAGACGACGAGATTAAAGATGACGAAGTACTGTTAACCAATTTGGACAGTACAGGACCTGAGTCTAAGGAGATAGCTGAAAGAAGGGATACACTAATTAAACGGGTCACAAAAACAAGAGAAGATGTGATCCAAAAGAAGATGAAGAAGCTAAACAGGGAACTGGACACCAAGAATTTGGCGGATGGGAATAACACACGAGGGAACGACCCATCATATGAGACAAGGGAGGTATATCCACAAGAAACATTAGAACGAGATCCTAAAGAGGAAGATGAAGACACACGAGATAACTGGACAAAGGTCAACTACAGAAAAAAGAAAACACAGGGGCACTATCTGAAAACAGGGAATGAGGGTTACGGAAGACGTAGAACACAGTTCCGCTCCCCTGTGAGAACAAATAATAGCCACTATCCCGACACGAGAGACTCTATATACAATAGAGATCATGGATACAACATGTATCAGGCAGATGAACAATACCACAGAGAATACAATGATTATGGTTACTCCAAAAGGAGACCATGGTACAGTAATAGAAGAAATCAAGATCGAACTTACTGGGAACACGAACCTGGGTTCAGGAGCAGTAGGCAGAACTATGGACATTTCCGTCCACAGACCTACCATCACAAACGCCAACATTACTACCATGATGATAGAAGATCACCACCCCGTTGGAGGGCAAATTATAGAAATGAAGGGACAAACCATTTAAGGCCTGATGAAAAATCACACGTTCAGACAGGCTATAGAGAATACAACCAGAATATGCACAAAGGATATAGAAAACCAAGCTGGAAAGATGATCGTTCTTACATCCAAAGAGATCCACAATGGAATAATAACCAACAACACTCCAATGTGCGAGAGGGCCAACACACACATACCCCACAACAACCTAGGCCCCTCACAATGCAAGAAAATGCCCAAGGAACAGACAAAGTTTTTTTAGGGGAGAGCCCCCTACCACCAAGGGAAAAAGAGAAAAACAAACAAACACTAAAAAGAAAAAATATGGATACAGACGAACAATCATGTTCCACAAGCAGAAAAAGACCCTTAGAGGATCCAGAGGGGGCAGTAGATCAAGGAAACAGAAGCCAGATCAGACAACAGTACTAGGCTCCAAGAACAATAACCCCACTAGTGATGGCACCGACAAAACGACTAAAGGACTGTTTAATCTGAGTTCTACCACACTGACAGAAAAAGAAATAGAGGTACTCTCATACGGACTGAGTTTTGCCCCATCCAAAAAGATGGACAAATTCCAAACCTTTATAAGTGCCAAGGAACTGGTTAGGAAGCTAACCCTAAAAAGGCATTTCCTAAAATCTCCGATTGAGGCATATCCAACATCTCAAATAACTAATTTCAATGACCGGTTTGTACATACCGACTTAAAGGCCAAGTCTTCATTTTACCCCATCACCAGCAAAGGGAATCATATCGAGACATTCGAAATGAATGTTTGCCAAGACATAAGGAATCTGAAACTATCTAAATGCAACCAGATTAGACATAATCTAACAAGACCACAACTGGAGACAATCAAAAACCTAGAAAGGAATCACCAATTAATCATTAAACCAGCCGATAAAGGTGGCGGTATCGTCATTATGGATAAGACCAAATATGAGGACGAATGTCTGAGGATTTTGAGTGATGCCAGTACCTATCAAAAACTCTGTAACAATCCAGTTGCAAGGTTCAAGAAAGAACTAGAGGTCCTCCTTGGAGAAGCAAAAACAGAGGGAATTCTCAGCGAAAGGGAATATAACTACATCAGAGTATCATACCCAAAAACACCTGTCTTCTACCAACTACCTAAAGTCCACAAGTCTATGATAGATCCACCGGGTAGGCCCATCATATCCGGGATAGGATCCTTGACAAGCAATTTATCTGAGTATGTGGACAAGATATTGCAGAAATATGTAGTATCATTACCATCGTATCTCAGGGATTCGACACAAGTTCTGTCACTACTAAACACAATTTCCTGGAAAGACAACTACATAATGGCTACATGTGACGTTGCGTCACTATATACAAGCATCCCACACAACCTTGGGATAGAGGCGGTCAACTCATTTCTAAAAAAAGATCAGGAAATACCCGACGAACAGAGGATTTTCATACTGGACTGTATCAACTATATCTTGAATCATAACTATTTCTGCAATAACAACCAGTTTTATAAACAACTATGCGGCACAGCAATGGGGACCAGGTTCGCGCCAAGCTATGCCAATCTTTATATGGGCGCATGGGAAAACATCTTCTGGGACTCATGCCCAGCTGGCGCGGACCTGGTCCAGTATTCAAGATATATAGATGACATTTTTATAATTTGGAGTGGCTCATTGGAAGATCTGCTGTATACTATTGATATAATGAACAACAACGAGAAAAATCTGAAGTTCACACACCAATACAGCCAAGAGAAATTGGACTTCTTGGATCTGAGGATTGAGGTGAAGAACGGCAAGCTTGAGACGTCAACCTTCTTCAAGGAGGTTGACTGTAATAACTATATACACAACACAAGCTGCCATCATCCTACCTGGAAATCAAACATACCGAAGGGCCAATTTTTGAGGGTGAGGAAAAACTGTTCAACAACCGAAAAATGGACCACACAGGTGGACCTATTGAAACAGCGCTTCTTAGAAAGGGGGTATGATAAAGAATCCCTGGATGAAAAAATCAAAGAAGTTGGCAAGATCGATAGAGAGAACCTCCTGCGCTACAAAAATAAACCAAAAAAGATCTGGAATGACATAATAATAGATGTCCCCATGATTTCGGAATATTGTGAGAACAGATACATCCTGGAAAGGATTATCAAGAAACATTGGGCTATACTCAAAAGAGGACGACGTGATTGGTGAAAAGCTGATCTCACAACCGAAATTCATTTACAGGAAAACTAGGAATTTGAGAACTATGCTAGCCCCTAGCATTCCAAGAAAAGGGAATACCAATTACGTTACAAACTGCCAAAAGAAAAGCATCAAAGGATTCTATCCATGTCCAAGCTGTAAAGCCTGCAAGAATGGTCGAAAGACTGACACCTTTTCATCCTTTCAAAAGAACGAGAAATATAGGATCAAAGAGTTGATCAGATGTAACGATAAAAATATCATCTATCTAGTCTCCTGCACCTGTGGGTTGCAATACGTAGGGCAAACATCAAGAGCCCTTAAGGATAGGATTAGGGAACACATCCTATGCATCGAGAAAGGTAGAACGGATACCCCACTTTATAAACACTTTGCGACAACCTATAAGGGAAATCTAAAAGACTTCAGTTTTTTGGGAATCCAAAAGGTAAAAGCAGACTGGCGAGGAGGGAACCACGAACAGAGACTATTATTTAATGAGTCAAGATGGATCTTTTTGATGGACTGTCTTTATCCCAAAGGTCTAAATCATAAGGAAGACCTAACACACTTGCTTTCTATTAAATAACAGTTCCCATATAAGACACAATTGGTACCTTGACCATAGTATAAGCCCACTGAGATGGTTACCATAACTTTGATCTCCCAGGTCTAGAATAAGGAAGCATCCTGGTTAAATACACACCAGGTGGACCTCGAAATGAATACATCCCAGTCAGCAATTTAACTAAAAGCTATAACTGCTAAACATCTACCTTATGAAATAGACCAAGGATGAACTAAGAAAGAATAGAATACCTGTCCTGCACTATCTAATCAGGGTGCTTACAAAACTCTATAATAAAGACAAGAACCAAGTATCAGTTAGAAATTTACTGTAGTATAGAAATATACCAGTATAAATATAAGGGATACAAAGGATGATATAAACAATAGTACATTATGTCTGACAACAGATCCATACACTAAAAATAACTATTTAGAAAACAGTTTTTAAGAAATCATTCAGAAATATCTAATTCAACAACACCTAGACATTTACTGAGGTTAGAACTTTCGAATTGAACATGAATCCCTCACTAGTAGATCACTAGTAGATCACTCGTTCACAATCTGATCCATAAATTATAGCCCAAAGAAGAAGAAATTGGTAAATCCTAAAGCACAACAAGCAAACTAAAGATCCAAGTATAGTTACACTATGTATGTCAGAATATCCAACATAAGTCACCTATAAGAATAGATCTTCTTGATCATTATCAGACCCCAGCTTATATTTGAGAAATAGCCACCCTTAGTAAGACACCCACGTATTTATCTAAATGTACCACTCAAGTACCTTGAGTTTATAACTCCATCTTAAAGAACAGTAAGGTCCAAATTCTCAGTGTACCCATAACTAACGGGTTCACTTAACAGAAAGATAACAACTCCGGTGAACTCTAAAACTCCATTTTAGGATATATATAATAGATCCACCTCACCTCTGTTGACCATAACAGTAGGTAGTGAGAAATATACAAACACAGGGTTTAATTTGTTTTATTTTGTCATTTTCTAATATAGACTAACAGATCAGAATAGAGATCGTTACAAATATTGAGATAAGCTAGATAATTATAGCCGTTCCACAAAGTAGTGACAGACTAAGAAGTTTCATAATATCATGAAGACTCTGAATATACATCCCACTAATTTACTAAACATATTGATTTGACAATTCCACTCTGATTTACCTTTTAAAATGCACATACATATGCAGCTAAAGCCTAAATATGGACATATCAGGTTCTAACCAAAATCGGCATTGACAATAAAACTGACAAATGTGGTAATCTACCACAACAACCAGAGGCCAAACCGGAAGACATGACTTCACTTCCGGTCACACTCCATAACATAATGGAGCAAATAAATCAGGGCGGAAGTCGGCTGTGTAAACATCCGGTATCTCCCGATCTGAGCGCATCCAAGGAGCTAAGGCGGAAGTCGGCTGTGTAAACATCCGGTGTCTTCCGATTTGAGCGCTTCTGACTATATAAGGATTAGGTTGATCAAAAGTAAGCATCCATTCCCTAATAATAACATCAACACGGGAAAAAAAAAGGGAAATCAGTCCGCAGACAGCAAACAGTTTATTACTATACATAATGGATATATAGAGCCACTGTAGAAGAGTACCGGAATGATTGCCAAATAATCCTTAGGAACAATAAGGCCATTTCTAGACCGATACATAGAACAGAGGCTCTCTAATTTACAATTAATACAGGTTGGATGGGAATAGGATAGAAACCACAGGAAACATCCCAGAGATGCAATGGGGCAAACAGGAAAGGGAAGTCTTTCCGATTTTGGCGCCAAAACGGCACCAATTGTTTTCTCACACTCTCTATTTAAAGCTCCCAGAGATCACTACACAGTATAGTCTTGAGAAAGGCCTAATCTAGGCGAAACGCGTTGGCATACTGGTGAGCTTGATTTTAATTACCATTATTATCCATTGTATACAGTGTTGCACTATTTTTGTTTTTCTTTATTTTCCTACAGGTTTTTTTGTTGCTATTTATTGTGATTTTATTTTTAACATCGGATGGGACATTGAACACACTGGGCACAGAATTTGTCTTAATCCCCCATTTTTTTGCACACAACTAACACGAACTCTTTTTTTTGGATTGCTACATTTCATATATGATTTTACCAAAGTGGATTTTATCATTTATTATTATTTTTTCTATTTTTTTGCTTTTTGTTTTTTGTATTTTGGTTCTAAATGACCTTTGCCTAAAGGTTGAATTGTATTTTTCACTCATCTTTACTCATTTTTTCTACAACTTCATCTAACATCTACATTTGACTATAGATCTCTCACTACCCATCAGCAACGTTGGAGGACACACCCACGGTTTAATACGAACATTCACATTTTACTTTTTCCACTATTTTTTCACCATTTTTCACCATTTTTGATTGACTTTATATTTGATTGACATTGTGAGTTTGGAATCGTTTTATGGTTTATAACTTTGCTTATAAGTATTAATATTTGCATTTTTATTCTACTTCCCACACTTGTGTATCACCATCAAGGAGTGTCAACACTCCCACTGCAATTCGCATCTCCCAGGAGATTTTATTATGTACTTTTGTTTTTAGTAGTTAGACATGGATCCATGTTTCTAATTTTATTGTTTCTAATTTTATTGTGTTATTGCGGTTTTATTGTGATATTTTATGTTTAGCCTTTATCGAAGGTAATAAATTGTAAGATTTAGCCACAAGTTTGTTAGCCTTTTAAGCTCTTTTAGCGCTTACTCTCACCTTTTCATATTTTTTTACTGAGGCAACCCTCTTAGAAAACATTCACTCCGTACTTATCACTTCAGTCTCCTGGTCTGACCATGACTCTATACACCTCCGCCTAGGTACACTCCCTAGCCCCTCCCCCCGTATCTGGCGCATGAAGGACTGGACTATCACAGACCCAACCATTAAAACAGCTTTGCAGGCACACATAACTGACTTCCTCTCCCTCAACAACGATAATCAGACCTCTTCTCAGAATTTGTGGGCCACCTTAAAGGCTGTGATGAGAGGGCACCTCATGCAATATGAATCTGAAGCCCGCTTAAAGCACAGAGCCACTTTACCTGCTTTGACTACCCAACTCCGTAAATTAAAGATAGATCTTTCCCTCTCCTATTCTCAGGCCATTAATGACGAAATCTCTGAAGTCTCGAAACAGATTCGTACTCTAGAATTCAAAAAAGTCCACGATATGATGGGAAAATTTAAGAAAATCTATTACCATCAGGGTAATAAAGCCTCCACTCTCCTAGCCACTAAGCTTAGACATCGTACGGCCCAAGCAAGAATACGGTCCATTCAAACCCCATCTGGTGTTAACGTGTCAGCCCCGAAAGACATAGGAAACTCCTTTAAGCAGTATTACTGCTCACTCTATAACATTGAAACAAATTTGGATACTCCAGCTGCTACTCTGGAACAAATCTCTACTTCCCTTAACTCTCTCTCACTTCCTTCACTCTCTGAAGAGGCTATCTCCTCTCTTTCTTCCCCACTAACAATCGAGGAAGTTCAGAAAACTATCCAAAATTTAAAACTAGGTAAAGCCCCAGGCCCTGATGGCTTCACAGCCAGGTTTTTAAAACCTTTCTCCCCCTCCTATCCCCCGTACTACACAGATTCTTCCAAGAGATATTTTCTGGAGCCCCGTTTAGAGCAGAATTTCTAGAAGCAGTCATAATTACAATTTTAAAGCCCGGTAAACCACCCGATCTTTGTAGCAGCTACCGCCCCATTTCATTGATTAATTTAGACACCAAGATTTATGCCAAACTCTTAGCTAGTAGAGCTGCTAAAATTATCCCCCCCCCCTCATAGCCAATGACCAAGTGGGGTTCATTCCAAATAGGGAGGGCTCCGATGCAACCAGAAGAATTCTTGATGTCCTACATATTGCATCACAGAGCACCTCTCCCTTCCTGGCCCTGTCATTAGATGCCGAAAAGGCGTTTGACAGGGTCAGGTGGGATTACCTATGGGAGACCATGAGAGTTTTCCGTTTTCCCTCTACTTTTATTTCCGCAGTTAAGGCCCTCTACAATAACCCTTCGGCCATTGTACGGGGAGTTGGGTTCCAGTCCCCCAAATTCACGATCTCAAACGGCACTAGACAGGGATGCCCCTTATCCCCTCTCCTGTTCGCCCTATCCATAGAACCCTTAGCCCAATCCATTCGACAAGACACTAAAATCAGAGGCCTCCCCATTGGCACCTCTATTCACAAAATTTCCTTATATGCCGATGACATCACCCTGTTTTTAACATCTCCTGAGAAATCCCTCCCTGCAGTATTTAATACCCTACGACTGTTTGGAGACTTGAGCTTTTACAAGCTCAATGTCACCAAAACAGAGGTACTACCCATAAATGTTCCCCCTGATACTCTCACTGTACTACAAAACACATTCAGCTTCCAATGGAAAACCACTTCCCTTAGGATCCTTGGGGTTCATTTGAGTCCAGACCCCGCGGTGGTCATTGCTTTAAACTACTCAGACAGGCTTGTGGAATTTAGAAAGCTCCTTGAGACTTGGGAGTTTAGAGAGATCTCATGGACAGGTCGCATTGCAGCGATTAAAATGTCTTTCCTCCCCAAGATCACATACCTACTCCGATCCATCCCATATAATATCCCTAGATCGCTCCTTAATAGACTTCAAAGTCTAATAACTGCATATGTATGGAAGGATCGAAAACCCAGAACCTCTGGACGAAAAACCGATTCCACAGGGTGGTCTAGCTCTACCGAACATAATCTCCTACTATAATGCAGCTAGATTGTCGCATATCCTCCTCTGGAATAACCCTGACAGACAGCTCAGTTGGTTTGCCCTTGAATCCTCATTGTTGCCTTCTGGTGTATGCCTATCTGACCTACTTTGGATCCCTCTTCACCACAGACATGACATTGACATCCTACACCCCATTTTTAAGCACGCATTAAGATTCTGGGACCAGATCAGACACAATCCTGCTATTTCCCCATATCCCTCCCCTTTGCTGACAATTTCTGCTGCGCTTTTCTGCCTCCCAGACTCTCACCATGACTTATGGCCTAATCCACACACACTTCTAGCTTTGGACTTTTATGAGAACGATGTGTGGCTCTCTCATCCCAGCACTCTGTTCCAAACTTCAACTCCCTCCTAGACTTGCCTTTGAGGGGTTCCGCCTGAGCTCGCGGTTGCATGCCTGGGGTTACCCAAAATCTTCATTAAGACCTATGACAAAATGGGAGAAGGCCTGGCGAGGTACTCATGACCTAAAACACCTATTGTCTTTCCACTACAATCTTCTTACAAATGCACATACTCCCCACAAGATCCCGCAACATCGTGCCTGGGAGAGAGAGATAGAGTTCACAGTAACAATAGATGTCTGGCATCTTAGAATTATGACAACTAAAAAACTCCTACATTGCGCCACCCTATGGGAACTTTACTATAAAGTGTTAGTTCGCTGGCACTTAGTCCCAGTCACTCTACACAGGATATACCGATCTCATTCTCCATATTGTTGGAGACATTGTGGAGACATCGGCACAGCACTTCATATCTGGTGGGTATGCCCTAAAATCCAACCCCTATGGAGGAAAGTCTATGCACTCCTCCTTTCACTTAATCTAACTCCTCCGTATACTCCAGAAGTAGCTCTTCTCCATATGCATATGCCTAAACTATCTCCCCCAGGGGAAGCGCTTACAATCTACGTTCTCATGGCTACGAAACTGGCTTTGGCCAGAGCCTGGAAGCAAGATGGACCTCCCTCTCTCTCTCAGGTAATCTCCATTGTACACTTTGTGGGACAAATGGAACAATACTCTTACAAAGTTTTAGATCAGGTTGACCCCTTTTACGGGATTTGGTCTTCATGGATCGCAAAATTCCCACAGTGGGACACCAAATCCCAAAATGCCTCCTAAGAAACCCCACCTACTCTCCCTCCCTTAATATATATTTTTTTCTCTCCCCCTACTTCCCTCCCCCCCCCCTCCCATCCCTTCCCTCTCACACCCTTCCCAAGTCTGATTAGCTCATACCTACACTTTCACATAATACCCATTAATATTGTCTGTATGCTTATTATTGAGGAAAAAAGAAAGAGAAAAGGAAAGAAAGGAGAAAGAAAAGCAGAATAGAAAAAACAAAGCTACTTGTTATACATTTCATACTAACCCCCAAGGAAAAAAAAAAGAGACCCCCAACTCCATATATTGTGCATATTCTTCTATTTCATTCTCTAATGGTTTATACTTAACTATTTGTTTATCTCTTAATTTAAACTGCTGTCGATTTGTATTTGCCATATTGCTATAGCACAACTGTTTTGCCTGTGCATTTGTCTCAATAAAAAATTTATGATTCAAAATTATTCAACCCCCTGAATAGAATCCCTCACAACAGCACAAATATGCAAAACAGGTGTTGTCTCAAGCTTCATTAGTTGCACCAGGTGTACTTGAGCTAGAACACATGAAATACATGAACTGACTAAGGGTTTGTTGAGTTTCACGTTTGACTGCATGTTAGAAATATGGCTAAGTCAAAAGAATGATGCAAAAAGTTAAGATACAAACAATGAACAGGATACAAAAAGATAGAGAAGGCAATGAATGTTCATAGAGACACCATTGGAAGCATAGTTCGCAAGTTCAAAGTTAAAGGAACAGTGGTTACACTACCTGTATGGGGCAGAAAAAGGAAGCTATCAATGACTGCAACCAGATTTCTGAGTAGGCAGGTTCAGAAAAACCCTTGAGTGACTGCAAAAGACCTGCAGCAAGACTTGGTGGCAACAGGCGCTGAGGTTTCAGTTTGCACAGTATGGTGCGTACTAAACGTAGAAGGTTTCCATGCCAGAACTCCAAGACGTACACCACTACTGACTGACCCAAAAACACAAGAAAAGTCAGCTCCATTATTCTCAAAATCATATAAATAAGCCAAAGATGTTTTGGGATTCTGATCTGTGGAGCGATATAACAAAACTGGAACTTTTCGGCCCAATGGATCAACGAAATGTCTGGAGGAAGAAGAATGAATCATACGCTAAAAAGAACACTGCCTACAGTTAAGCATGGTAGCGGCTCTGTGATGCTTTGGGGCTACTTTGCATCCTCTGCCACTGGAAGCCTGTAGCATGTGGAAGGCAAGATGGATTCATTGAAGTATCAGGAAATCCTAGAAGAAAACGTCATGCCTTCTGTGAGGAAGCTGAGGCTTGGGCGTCATTGGACCTTAAGTCCAGTTTAATTAATACTAAAAAAATTCTGAACTATATAAACTTATGCAAAAAATTATATCAAGTTTATAAAACAAATATCTGTATACACAATACACCTGTATATACTATACAATATGTACAAATTCAGTATATAATTTGGCCCTGACTGATAGACAAGCACTATATGATTGGATTTACCGCAGATACTGATAAAAACCTGTTCAGAAAAGCAGAGACTGCATTTACTAAAACATTTAGGGCAAAATTAAAAGTGGAGTGCTAATTTATTGCATGCCTGCAAATGGGCAAATTCACTTGTTTACGTTTGCGGCATAAATAACCAGCCATTACAAGTGGCTGGTTATTGTTACCCCCGAACTTGCGGCAGCAATTAGCATTCAGAAAATTAACTAGAGATCAAATCTCCTCGTTAATTTTCTAAATGTGTCCTTATTTCCCCCAAATTTAAGTGTGGTGTTCTTTATTAAAAAATAAAAATACGTTATAAGGCGGCTAACGTTGGCAGGTGTGGGGTGTTTGAAAAAAAAACAAATAAAACGGTGCCTTTAAATTGTGGTCTATGGGAACTTTGTGTTCCCTTAAATATACAGGGAGTGCAGAATTATTAGGCAAGTTGTATTTTTGAGGATTAATTTTATTATTGAACAACAACCATGTTCTAAATGAACCCAAAAAACTCATTAATATCAAAGCTGAATAGTTTTGGAAGTAGTTTTTAGTTTGTTTTTAGTTATAGCTATTTTAGGGGGATATCTGTGTGTGCAGGTGACTATTACTGTGCATAATTATTAGGCAACTTAACAAAAAACAAATATATACCCATTTCAATTATTTATTTTTACCAGTGAAACCAATATAGCATCTCAACATTCACAAATATACATTTCTGACATTCAAAAACAAAACAAAAACAAATCAGTGACCAATATAGCCACCTTTCTTTGCAAGGACACTCAAAAGCCTGCCATCCATGGATTCTGGCAGTGTTTTGATCTGTTCACCATCAACATTGCGTGCAGCAGCAACCACAGCCTCCCAGACACTGTTCAGAGAGGTGTACTGTTTCCCCTCCTTGTAAATCTCACATTTGATGATGGACCACAGGTTCTCAATGGGGTTCAGATCAGGTGAACAAGGAGGCCATGTCATTAGATTTTCTTCTTTTATACCCTTTCTTGCCAGCCACGCTGTGGAGTACTTGGACGGCGTGGTGATGGAGCATTGTCCTGCATGAAAATCATGTTTTTCTTGAAGGATGCAGACTTCTTCCTGTACCACTGCTTGAAGAAGGAGTCTTCCAGAAACTGGCAGTAGGACTGGGAGTTGAGCTTGACTCCATCCTCAACCCGAAAAGGCCCCACAAGCTCATCTTTGATGATACCAGCCCAAACCAGTACTCCACCTCCACCTTGCTGGCGTCTGAGTCGGACTGGAGCTCTCTGCCCTTTACCAATCCAGCCACGGGCCCATCCATCTGGCCCATCAAGACTCACTCTCATTTCATCAGTCCATAAAAACCTTAGAAAAATCAGTCTTGAGATATTTCTTGGCCCAGTCTTGAAGTTTCAGCTTGTGTGTCTTGTTCAGTGGTGGTCGTCTTTCAGCCTTTCTTACCTTGGTCATGTCTCTGAGTATTGCACACCTTGTGCTTTTGGGCACTCCAGTGATGTTGCAGCTCTGAAATATGGCCAAACTGGTGGCAAGTGGCATCTTGGCAGCTGCACGCTTGACTTTTCTCAGTTCATGGGCAGTTATTTTGCGCCTTGGTTTTTCCACACGCTTCTTGCGACCCTGTTGACTATTTTGAATGAAACGCTTGATTGTTCGATGATCACGCTTCAGAAGCTTTGCAATTTTAAGAGTGCTGCATCCCTCTGCAAGATATCTCACTATTTTTTACTTTTCTGAGCCTGTCAAGTCCTTCTTTTGACCCATTTTGCCAAAGGAAAGGAAGTTGCCTAATAATTATGCACACCTGATATAGGGTGTTGATGTCATTAAGACCACACCCCTTCTCATTACAGAGATGCACATCACCTAATATGCTTAATTGGTAGTAGGCTTTCGAGCCTATACAGCTTGGAGTAAGACAACATGCATAAAGAGGATGATGTGGTCAAAATACTCATTTGCCTAATAATTCTGCACTCCCTGTATATGTATATGCTTATATACATATATATATATATATATATATATATATATATATATATATATATTACTGTATATTTATGTGTTGATATGTCAGGAGAGGTGTAACTAGAAACCACAGGGCCCAGGTGCAAGAATCTAAGAAGGGCACCCCCCCCCCCCATACCCCCCCCCCCAAAAAAAAAAGTTGAATTTGATACATATCTTTTTTTTTTACATTTAACACAGAAAAAAAATATGTGAATCAGATTACATGTCTGCTAAAGGAGGTACCCTGTGCCCACAGTGTGAGACTATATATAGTGACACTGTTGCCCCCCCCCCCCATGCTGTAGTAACAAGGTCTGTAATTTGCTGGTTCAACAAACATACACACACACACACACACACATACATGCAAAAAAGGCAGTGTCAGGTCAACCTTTTTCTATTGAAGACATTTTTTATTTTTTTTAAGCTGGGCCCCCACCCTCACGGGCTCAGTCGCAGCTGCATCCTCTGCACCGTCTGTAGTTTCTCCCCATAATATGTGTATATACACATATTAACATATAAATATATATGTAAATAAGCATATAAATATATATTTAAACCTTCTGCCAATCGCTGAGCAACTTATCTCCTTTGCTGTGCTAGGTTAGACACGGCATAAGAATGAGGCTCCTATTGGAGCCTATGGAAGCAAGCTTTCATGAGCGCAATGAATCCATGCAATGCGAACACGACCTTGCATGTTTGTGTGCGCGGGTATTACTAAGTTGAGCACAAATATTGTTTTTGCGCTGAACTTGTAATCTGAACCTTACAAAGTGAAAACACTTAGGGCCAGATTACAAGTTGAGCACAAAATAAACCATCTCTAATGGTTTATACTTAACTATTTGTTTATCTCTTAATTTAAACTGCTGCAAAATTCCCACAGTGGGACACCAAATCCCAAAATGCCTCCTAAGAAACCCCACCTACTCTCCCTCCCTTAATATATTTTTTTTTTCTCTCCCCCTACTTCCCTCCCCCCCCCTCCCATCCCTTCCCTCTCACACCCTTCCCAAGTCTGATTAGCTCATACCTACACTTTCACATAATACCCATTAATATTGTCTGTATGCTTATTATTGAGGAAAAAAGAAAGAGAAAAGGAAAGAAAGAAGAAAGAAAAGCAGAATAGAAAAAACAAAGGTACTTGTTATACATTTCATACTAACCCCCAAGGAAAAAAAAAAAAAGAGACCCCCAACTCCATATATTGTGCATATTCTTCTATTTCATTCTCTAATGGTTTATACTTAACTATTTGTTTATCTCTTAATTTAAACTGCTGTCGATTTGTATTTGCCATATTGCTATAGCACAACTGTTTTGCCTGTGCATTTGTCTCAATAAAAAATTTATGATTCAAAATTATTCAACCCCCTGAATAGAATCCCTCACAACAGCACAAATATGCAAAACAGGTGTTGTCTCAAGCTTCAGTAGTTGCACCAGGTGTACTTGAGCTAGAACACATGAAATACATGAACTGGCTAGGGGTTTGTTGAGTTTCACGTTTGACTGCATGTTAGAAATATGGCTAAGTCAAAAGAATGGTGCAAAAAGTTAAGATAAAAACAATGAACAGGATACAAAAAGATAGAGAAGGCAATGAATGTTCATAGAGACACCATTGGAAGCATAGTTCGCAAGTTCAAAGTTAAAGGAACAGTGGTTACACTACCTGTATGGGGCAGAAAAAGGAAGCTATCAATGACTGCAACCAGATTTCTGAGTAGGCAGGTTCAGAAAAACCCTTGAGTGACTGCAAAAGACCTGCAGCAAGACTTGGTGGCAACAGGCGCTGAGGTTTCAGTTTGCACAGTATGGTGCGTACTAAACGTAGAAGGTTTCCATGCCAGAACTCCAAGACGTACACCACTACTGACTGACCCAAAAACACAAGAAAAGTCAGCTCCATTATTCTCAAAATCATATAAATAAGCCAAAGATGTTTTGGGATTCTGATCTGTGGAGCGATATAACAAAACTGGAACTTTTCGGCCCAATGGATCAACGAAATGTCTGGAGGAAGAAGAATGAATCATACGCTAAAAAGAACACTGCCTACAGTTAAGCATGGTAGCGGCTCTGTGATGCTTTGGGGCTACTTTGCATCCTCTGCCACTGGAAGCCTGTAGCATGTGGAAGGCAAGATGGATTCATTGAAGTATCAGGAAATCCTAGAAGAAAACGTCATGCCTTCTGTGAGGAAGCTGAGGCTTGGGCGTCATTGGACCTTAAGTCCAGTTTAATTAATACTAAAAAAATTCTGAACTATATAAACTTATGCAAAAAATTATATCAAGTTTATAAAACAAATATCTGTATACACAATACACCTGTATATACTATACAATATGTACAAATTCAGTATATAATTTGGCCTGACTGATAGACAAGCACTATATGATTGGATTTACCGCAGATACTGATAAAAACCTGTTCAGAAAAGCAGAGACTGCATTTACTAAAACATTTAGGGCAAAATTAAAAGTGGAGTGCTAATTTATTGCATGCCTGCAAATGGGCAAATTCACTTGTTTACGTTTGCGGCATAAATAACCAGCCATTACAAGTGGCTGGTTATTGTTACCCCGAACTTGCGGCAGCAATTAGCATTCAGAAAATTAACTAGAGATCAAATCTCTCGTTAATTTTCTAAATGTGTCCTTATTTCCCCCAAATTTAAGTGTGGTGTTCTTTATTAAAAAATAAAAATACGTTATAAGGCGGCTAACGTTGGCAGGTGTGGGGTGTTTGAAAAAAAACCAAATAAAACGGTGCCTTTAAATTGTGGTCTATGGGAACTTTGTGTTCCCTTAAATATACAGGGAGTGCAGAATTATTAGGCAAGTTGTATTTTTGAGGATTAATTTTATTATTGAACAACAACCATGTTCTAAATGAACCCAAAAAACTCATTAATATCAAAGCTGAATAGTTTTGGAAGTAGTTTTTAGTTTGTTTTTAGTTATAGCTATTTTAGGGGGATATCTGTGTGTGCAGGTGACTATTACTGTGCATAATTATTAGGCAACTTAACAAAAAACAAATATATACCCATTTCAATTATTTATTTTTACCAGTGAAACCAATATAGCATCTCAACATTCACAAATATACATTTCTGACATTCAAAAACAAAACAAAAACAAATCAGTGACCAATATAGCCACCTTTCTTTGCAAGGACACTCAAAAGCCTGCCATCCATGGATTCTGGCAGTGTTTTGATCTGTTCACCATCAACATTGCGTGCAGCAGCAACCACAGCCTCCCAGACACTGTTCAGAGAGGTGTACTGTTTCCCCTCCTTGTAAATCTCACATTTGATGATGGACCACAGGTTCTCAATGGGGTTCAGATCAGGTGAACAAGGAGGCCATGTCATTAGATTTTCTTCTTTTATACCCTTTCTTGCCAGCCACGCTGTGGAGTACTTGGACGCGTGTGATGGAGCATTGTCCTGCATGAAAATCATGTTTTTCTTGAAGGATGCAGACTTCTTCCTGTACCACTGCTTGAAGAAGGAGTCTTCCAGAAACTGGCAGTAGGACTGGGAGTTGAGCTTGACTCCATCCTCAACCCGAAAAGGCCCCACAAGCTCATCTTTGATGATACCAGCCCAAACCAGTACTCCACCTCCACCTTGCTGGCGTCTGAGTCGGACTGGAGCTCTCTGCCCTTTACCAATCCAGCCACGGGCCCATCCATCTGGCCCATCAAGACTCACTCTCATTTCATCAGTCCATAAAACCTTAGAAAAATCAGTCTTGAGATATTTCTTGGCCCAGTCTTGAAGTTTCAGCTTGTGTGTCTTGTTCAGTGGTGGTCGTCTTTCAGCCTTTCTTACCTTGGTCATGTCTCTGAGTATTGCACACCTTGTGCTTTTGGGCACTCCAGTGATGTTGCAGCTCTGAAATATGGCCAAACTGGTGGCAAGTGGCATCTTGGCAGCTGCACGCTTGACTTTTCTCAGTTCATGGGCAGTTATTTTGCGCCTTGGTTTTTCCACACGCTTCTTGCGACCCTGTTGACTATTTTGAATGAAACGCTTGATTGTTCGATGATCACGCTTCAGAAGCTTTGCAATTTTAAGAGTGCTGCATCCCTCTGCAAGATATCTCACTATTTTTTACTTTTCTGAGCCTGTCAAGTCCTTCTTTTGACCCATTTTGCCAAAGGAAAGGAAGTTGCCTAATAATTATGCACACCTGATATAGGGTGTTGATGTCATTAGACCACACCCCTTCTCATTACAGAGATGCACATCACCTAATATGCTTAATTGGTAGTAGGCTTTCGAGCCTATACAGCTTGGAGTAAGACAACATGCATAAAGAGGATGATGTGGTCAAAATACTCATTTGCCTAATAATTCTGCACTCCCTGTATATGTATATGCTTATATATATATATATATATATATATATATATATATATATATATATATATATATATATATATATATATATATATATATATACTGTATATTTATGTGTTGATATGTCAGGAGAGGTGTAACTAGAAACCACAGGGCCCAGGTGCAAGAATCTAAGAAGGGCACCCCCACCCCCCATACCCCCCCCCAAAAAAAAAAGTTGAATTTGATACATATCTTTTTTTTTTACATTTAACACAGAAAAAAAATATGTGAATCAGATTACATGTCTGCTAAAGGAGGTACCCTGTGCCCACAGTGTGAGACTATATATAGTGACACTGTTGCCCCCCCCCCCATGCTGTAGTAACAAGGTCTGTAATTTGCTGGTTCAACAAACATACACACACACACACACACATACATGCAAAAAAGGCAGTGTCAGGTCAACCTTTTTCTATTGAAGACATTTTTTATTTTTTTTTAAGCTGGGCCCCCACCCTCACGGGCCCAGTCGCAGCTGCATCCTCTGCACCGTCTGTAGTTTCTCCCCATAATATGTGTATATACACATATTAACATATAAATATATATGTAAATAAGCATATAAATATATATTTAAACCTTCTGCCAATCGCTGAGCAACTTATCTCCTTTGCTGTGCTAGGTTAGACACGGCATAAGAATGAGGCTCCTATTGGAGCCTATGGAAGCAAGCTTTCATGAGCGCAATGAATCCATGCAATGCGAACACGACCTTGCATGTTTGTGTGCGCGGGTATTACTAAGTTGAGCACAAATATTGTTTTTGCGCTGAACTTGTAATCTGAACCTTACAAAGTGAAAACACTTAGGGCCAGATTACAAGTTGAGCACAAAATAAACCATCTCTAATGGTTTATACTTAACTATTTGTTTATCTCTTAATTTAAACTGCTGCAAAATTCCCACAGTGGGACACCAAATCCCAAAATGCCTCCTAAGAAACCCCACCTACTCTCCCTCCCTTAATATATTTTTTTTTTCTCTCCCCCTACTTCCCTCCCCCCCCCTCCCATCCCTTCCCTCTCACACCCTTCCCAAGTCTGATTAGCTCATACCTACACTTTCACATAATACCCATTAATATTGTCTGTATGCTTATTATTGAGGAAAAAAGAAAGAGAAAAGGAAAGAAAGAAGAAAGAAAAGCAGAATAGAAAAAACAAAGGTACTTGTTATACATTTCATACTAACCCCCAAGGAAAAAAAAAAAAAGAGACCCCCAACTCCATATATTGTGCATATTCTTCTATTTCATTCTCTAATGGTTTATACTTAACTATTTGTTTATCTCTTAATTTAAACTGCTGTCGATTTGTATTTGCCATATTGCTATAGCACAACTGTTTTGCCTGTGCATTTGTCTCAATAAAAAATGTATGATTCAAAATTATTCAACCCCCTGAATAGAATCCCTCACAACAGCACAAATATGCAAAACAGGTGTTGTCTCAAGCTTCAGTAGTTGCACCAGGTGTACTTGAGCTAGAACACATGAAATACATGAACTGGCTAGGGGTTTGTTGAGTTTCACGTTTGACTGCATGTTAGAAATATGGCTAAGTCAAAAGAATGGTGCAAAAAGTTAAGATAAAAACAATGAACAGGATACAAAAAGATAGAGAAGGCAATGAATGTTCCTAGAGACACCATTGGAAGCATAGTTCGCAAGTTCAAAGTTAAAGGAACAGTGGTTACACTACCTGTATGGGGCAGAAAAAGGAAGCTATCAATGACTGCAACCAGATTTCTGAGTAGGCAGGTTCAGAAAAACCCTTGAGTGACTGCAAAAGACCTGCAGCAAGACTTGGTGGCAAGAGGCGCTGAGGTTTCAGTTTGCACAGTATGGTGCGTACTAAACGTAGAAGGTTTCCATGCCAGAACTCCAAGACGTACACCACTACTGACTGACCCAAAAACACAAGAAAAGTCGGCTCCATTATTCTCAAAATCATATAAATAAGCCAAAGATGTTTTGGGATTCTGTTCTGTGGAGCGATGAAACAAAACTAGAACTTTTCGGCCCAATGGATCAACGAAATGTCTGGAGGAAGAAGAATGAATCATACGCTAAAAAGAACACTGCCTACAGTTAAGCATGGTAGCGGCTCTGTGATGCTTTGGGGCTACTTTGCATCCTCTGCCACTGGAAGCCTGTAGCATGTGGAAGGCAAGATGGATTCATTGAAGTATCAGGAAATCCTAGAAGAAAACGTCATGCCTTCTGTGAGGAAGCTGAGGCTTGGGCGTCATTGGACCTTAAGTCCAGTTTAATTAATACTAAAAAAATTCTGAACTATATAAACTTATGCAAAAAATTATATCAAGTTTATAAAACAAATATCTGTATACACAATACACCTGTATATACTATACAATATGTACAAATTCAGTATATAATTTGGCCTGACTGATAGACAAGCACTATATGATTGGATTTACCGCAGATACTGATAAAAACCTGTTCAGAAAAGCAGAGACTGCATTTACTAAAACATTAAGGGCAAAATTAAAAGTGGAGTGCTAATTTATTGCATGCCTGCAAATGGGCAAATTCACTTGTTTACGTTTGCGGCATAAATAACCAGCCATTACAAGTGGCTGGTTATTGTTACCCCGAACTTGCGGCAGCAATTAGCATTCAGAAAATTAACTAGAGATCAAATCTCTCGTTAATTTTCTAAATGTGTCCTTATTTCCCCCAAATTTAAGTGTGGTGTTCTTTATTAAAAAATAAAAATACGTTATAAGGCGGCTAACGTTGGCAGGTGTGGGGTGTTTGAAAAAAACAAACAAATAAAACGGTACCTTTAAATTGTGGTCTATGGGAACTTTGTGTTCCCTTAAATATATATGTATATGCTTTTATATATATATATATATATATATATATATATATATATATATCAGCAAAGTCAAAGAAAGCACTCACTGGTCTTCAGATAAATCATCAAAATAGAATTTTATTAGTGACGTTTCGGGACAAACAGCGTCCCTTCCTCTGACTGGTCAGAGGAAGGGACACTGTTTGTCCCGAAAAGTCACTAATAAAATTCTATTTTGATGATTTATCTGAAGACCAGTGAGTGCTTTCTTTGACTTTGCTGATGAATTTCCCTACAGAGCACCCTGGCAGCTGATGGTATTTGGTGAGAGTGCATATACCCCCTCTTGTTCTTGGCTATATATATATATATATATATATATATATATATATATATATATATATATATATATATATATATATATATATATATATATATATATATATATATATATATATATATATATATATATATATATATATATATATATATATATATATACACTGTATATTTATGTGTTGATATATCAGGAGAGGTGTAACTAGAAACCACAGGGCCCAGGTGCAAGAATCTAAGAAGGGCACCCCCACCCCCCATACCCCCCCCCCCCCCCCCCCCCAAAAAAAAGTTGAATTTGATACATATCTTTTTTTTTTTTACATTTAACACAGAAAAAAAATATGTGAATCAGATTACATGTCTGCAAAAGGAGGTACCCTGTGCCCACAGTGTGAGATGGTCTGACCCCCTATTACTATATATAGTGACACTGTTGCCCCCCCCCCCATGCTGTAGTAACAAGGTCTGTAATTTGCTGGTTCAACAAACACACACACACACACACATACATGCAAAAATACACACACAGTCACATACATACATACACACACACACATACATGCATAAATACACACACAGTCACATACATACATACACACATACACACACACACACAGAAACACATAAACACCAATGAGTAAAACAGAAACACTAACCCCTGTAGTCAGAGACACTAGTGATGCATCATTTCACACTCACATGATATCAGTGCAGGCAGTGTCAGGTCAACCTTTTTCTATTGAAGACATTTTTTTATTTTTTTTTAAGCTGGGCCCCCACCCTCACGGGCCCAGTCGCAGCTGCATCCTCTGCACCGCCTGTAGTTTCGCCCCATAATATGTGTATATATACATATTAACATATAAATATATATGTAAATAAGCATATAAATATATATTTAAACCTTCTGCCAATCGCTGAGCAACTTATCTCCTTTGCTGTGCTAGGTTAGACACGGCATAAGAATGAGGCTCCTATTGGAGCCTATGGAAGCAAGCTTTCATGAGCGCAATGAATCCATGCAATGCGAACACGACCTTGCATGTTTGTGTGCGCGGGTATTACTAAGTTGAGCACAAATATTGTTTTTGCGCTCAACTTGTAATCTGAACCTTACAAAGTGAAAACACTTAGGGCCAGATTACAAGTTGAGCACAAAATATCGCTTCTGCGAAAGAAATATTTGCACTCAACTTAGTAATACCAGTGCACGCAAATGTCTTACAAGTGAGATAATGGATGATTATTTATTGTGCGATCATAAACAGGTGATTTTGCGAGCGATAAATTAGCGATCCACTTGTAATCTAGCCCTTAGTGCATTGCTATTAAAAATATACATGGTTAAAATTCAGCATCTACATAATTTGTCTGTAAATACATATATACACATATAAATACATATGTACACATATATAAACCTTTATAAATACATACATATACATCTTTAGAGATGTATATGTATGTATCTTAAAGTTAAAGCCCTTTGCCTTTCCTTTTCTTTTTTAACACCTGAGACTTCATATCTTTGAGCCCTTATAACTATTGTGTACAATATTTTTTAAATAATTTTTATTAGATGGTGGTGTTATGAGTGTACGCGTACTTTGTAATTTATTTTTGATGTGTTTTGTGACACTTTTTTGTTTTGCAAAACAGTTAACCATAGCTCTAAAGATGCGCTAACATGACGAGCGTTAACTTAAATTGAGCTCAAACTATCACATTTACTTTCAACTTGTAATACCGGCAAAATTTAATGTGCACGCAAACGATTACGAAAACTCAACAAAATTGAATAACCTGGTACTTAAACAAATTTGCATCATACAAACAACAGTGGGGACAGTTTCAGTGTAGAAACAGTATACAATGACACCAGATATATGCAGATAATGAAAAAAAATAGTAGAGAGCTCTCTACATAAAACAAATAAATCCTCTGACACTATTAAGCTTAGTGTTTATAAACTAAAAAACCCAGACTGCAGACTGAAAATGCTAAATACCCCCCCCCCCCCATTGTTTATTTTCTATTTTTATTTATTTTGTATGCATCCCAAAAAAACAACTAAATCAATTTATTTTATATGGGCTAATCATTTTAAAAAAATGAAATAAATTGCAATATGTAAAAACTGGATCTAAGCAGTACTAATAAGTAAATAAATATATAAATTCCTCCACTCTGGATTCATTTAATATGCTTTTGAATGTAATTCTGGTGTGAGGTCAGCTGGTTAAAGAGATTTAGGGCAGCCAACAAGAGAAAAGCAAGGTAAAGACTGAGGAAGAAGCATGGAGGTGCAGATAAAAATAAGTTTACTGACTGGAACAGCAGAACTACTATGGGAAGCTGTAATATCTGAGACAGAGAGAAAAAAATCTATAAAAATCGGTGTCTTCCTACTGACACCTTTCTATAAAATACTCTTCCCCTAACAAACTTCAGTTAGTCTATCTTAGTGCCACAGCAGAAAGAGCAGGGCTAAGGGGACCAGCAGACTGGATGCTGTCTGTCCAAGGCTGCATGGATACAGCCTCAAGACTGAAGAGAGCAGTGTGTGCAGCTGCACAGATGTTCAAATCCTCACGTGCCTGCCGCTCCAGTTTTCTGCTGCATGCGCCTATAGTCAGCCCAACCCAGAAACAATCCCCACCACCAGAGCAGTTACCTGGTAACAGTGGTAACCCCAGCAGGACCTTTTATAATGCAGTGGGAATGGCTGGATGCCGAGTTAGGGCTTAGCATTCAGTGCTGCACAGTGCACACCTAAAACAGCACATGGCACTAGCTTGGCATGTCACATGACCCAAGCATGCTCTGGCACAGTTTCTCACAAATAAATATATGCAGAGAACGTTTGACTGTGACAGTATTAGGACTGACTGTGTGTGCCCCTGATGTCACATGACATCAGCAGTCTGGCATGAACTTTTTTAAGACTCTTGGGCCCCTCAACAAAGACTGGGCCCTGGGCAGCTGCCCCTTTTGCCCTCTGTTAAAGACGGCCCTGTAGTATTGGCACTTAGAGACCATCGTCATATCGATTATAATCTGCATAAGGTGGCCACTATCCTTTATTAGTAGGCATTTTATTGTACCATATTTTATTGTACTGTATTTTAAGGGAGACATCCCTTGTATGTTTTAAAGAGATACTCTCTCAATAGTAAACTTTCTATTTTTATTTGTATTTGCATAATCTTTATTACTTACACTAACCATATACATAATTGTTCCCATCACCTAAATATTTGTGGTATTTTAAATAAATATAGAACTGCGCTCGCCAGTGCTGTCACTTATTTTTACATTTAGTTTATCATTCAGATTTACTTAGGAGGGGTTAATCTTCAGTGACAGCAAGGTCTACTCCTCCCTAGACTTGCTATTGGTTTGGGAATCTTTGCCTCCTCCTAGTGGTGGAGAAGGGTAATTACCATGAGTAATGAATCGTAGACTCTATCCACCTATATAAAAGAAAAGACTGCAATACTCGTGTTAAAAAAATTGCTTAAATAGATTTAGCTTTCACATCATTTTGTATTTACCATGTATTTGTCTACAATTTTTTTCAATCAGTGCCTCTCCTTATTGGTCATATGTGATTTGAAAGTGAGTTAAAAAAACAAAAAAACACTGCAGCTGCTATTCAATGCTTTCCTGTACAAGTTCAAACGGAATGGTTCTGTGTGTCAGTTACAGTTTCCAGGCTATTTCCCCATCTAAAAATCTTGCACAAATAATGTGAAGAATCTTGCAGGCATATACATTGTGTCTATGAATACCTTAGCATAAGACATGGACTTGTCTGCACACATCATGTTGATCTGCAGCAATAAGTACAGACGGCAAGGAGACCTTGTGTGACCCCAGAGATGTGAAGCAAGGAACACACAGACACTAATAGGACCAGACAGATGTCCCAGTGTGAGGAGCCTGGCATAAGGGATTGTTACTTAAACACACATAGGCATTCAAGTACATATTGCTATGTACTGGGACACCCTAACACTTAAGATGACTTAAAAGGATATGAAAACATTTTTTTTTCCAATGTACTTCTTTTATCAAATTTCTTTCACTCTCATGGTATTCTTTGTTGAAGAGATACCTACTGTAGGTAGGTGTCTGGAGCACCACATGGCGGGATATAGTGATGCAATCTATTGCAAATGGATAATGTTCTAGCAAAACTATGGCCATATAGTGCTCCAGACATGTGCACACTCCTGAGCTTATGGGGCCTATCTATCAAGTTCCGAATGGAGCTTGATGCCCAGTGTTTCTGGCGAGTCTGCAGGCTCACCAGAAACACCAGTTATGAAGCAGAGGTCACAAAGACCGCTGCTCCATAACCTGTCCGCTTGCTCAGAGCAGGCGGACAGACATTGCCGAAATCAACCCGATCGAGTACGATCGGGTTGATTGACACCCCCTTGCTGGCGGCCCATTGGCCGTGAGTCTGCAGGGGGCGGCGTTGCACCAGCAGCTCTTGTGAGCTGCTGGTGCAATGCTCAATACGGCGAGCGTATTGCTCGCTGTATTCAGCGAGGTCTGGCGGACCTGATCCACACTGTCCGATCAAGTCCGCCAGACTTTGATAAATAGGGGCCTATGTCCCTACTTTTCAACAAAAAATACCAAAAGAGCTAAGAAAGTTTGATTAATTAGAAAGTTGTTTAAAATTAATTTTCATTCTCAGTCGGAAACATGAAAGAATTTGGGCTCTCGTCCCTTTAAAGCAACAAACATACTAACACAAAGTGTCACACAATACCACTGGCAAGCACACTGCTACACACATACACACAATAACACAAAGTGTCACACAATACCACTGGCAAGCACACTGCTACACACATACACTTACAAAGCTACATAAACACAATAACACAGTGTCACACAATACAACTGGCAAGCACACTGCTACACACATACACTTACAAAGCTACATAAACACAATAACACAAAGTGTCACACAATACCACTGGCAAACACACTGCTACACACATCCACTTACAAAGCTACATAAACACAATAACACAAAGTGTCACACAATACCACTGGCAAGCACACTGCTACACACATACACACAATAACACAAAGTGTCACACAATACCACTGGCAAGCACACTACTACACACATCCACTTACAAAGCTACATAAACACACTAACACAAAGTGTCACACAATACCACTGGCAAGCACACTGCTACACACATCCACTTACAAAGCTACATAAACACACTATCACAAAGTGTCACACAATACCACTGGCAAGCACCCTGCTACACACATACACTTACAAAGCTACATAAACACAATAACACAAAGGCCTCTAGTTATCAACGTGTCTACTTACCTGCATTCACCGGCCACAATACGCTTGCCTAAGCTCGCCACCGCAGACCTGAATATGTTCACCAAAGTTATCAAGAAAGCTGTCAAAAAGCTGTGCACCAAGTACGGTGCGATGAGCAGCGGACTGTTGTTAACTGACAGTCATCGATCTCGCTGCTCATCGGCTTATTCGCAGCTTTCTTGCTAGCGTGTCACTAAGCACCCACACTATACTATACAGTTTTACCCCCTAAACCGCCATTCCCAGAGCCCCCCCCCGCACCTAAATAAAGTTATTAACCCCTAAACCGCCGCTCCTGGACCCCTCCGCAACCATAATAAATATATGAACCCGTAAACCGCCGCTCCTGGACCCCTTCGCAACTATAATAGCTATAAGAACCCCTAAACCGCCGCTCCTGGACCCCGCCGCAACTATAATAAATATATGGACCCCTAAACTGCCGCTCCCGGGACCCTGCCGCAAATAAATTAATTGTTTAACCCCTAAACCGCCGTACCCAGAGCCCTCCGCCACCTACATTACATTTATTAACCCCTATCCTGCCCCCCCACACCGCCGCCACCTACAGTACATTGATTAACCCTTAATCTACCCCCCTACACCGCCGCCACTATATTAAATGAATAAACCCCTAAACCTAAGTCTAACCCTAACACCCCCCTAACTTAAATATTATTTAACCCCTTAACGACCAAGGACGTACGCCACACGTCCTCAAAAAAAAGTCAGTTAATGACCGAGGACGTGTGGCGTACGTCCTTGGTCTGGAAAGCAGCTGGAAGCGATCCTGCTCGCTTCCAGCTGCTTTCCGGTTATTGCAGTGATGCCTCGATATGGAGGCATCCTGCAATAACCCCCCTTGGCCATCCGATGCAGAGAGAGCCACTCTGTGGCCCTCTCTGCACCGGACATCGATGGCCGGTATCGTTGGTGGGTGGGAGCTTACGTGGGAGGCGGGTGGCGGCCATCGGTGCGCTATGTGGAGTGGAGGGGGGCGGGATCGGGGGCGGGAGCTACGGGGGTGCGCACGGGCGCGCGCGCGTGCACGGGGGTGGTGGGTGGGCGCGTGCACGGGGCGGGAGCGGGTGGGAACCGCTACACTACAGAGAAAAAAAAGTTGAAAAGTTGAAAAAAAAACCCCACTAAAATGCAATCTAAGGGTCCTGGAAGGGGTTGGGGGTTGGTCTCGGTGGGGGGGGAAAGCTACACTACAGAAAAGGGAATTTAAAAAAAAAAAAGGCACATTTTGTTACAAAACTGGGTACTGGCAGACAGCTGCCAGTACCCAAGATGGCGCCCATTATTGCAGAGGGGAAGGGTTAGAGAGCAGTTTGGTGGGGGATCAGTGAGGTTGGGGTCTAAGGGGGGATCCTACACATCAGCATATGTAAATATGCTTTTTTTTTTTTTTTTTTAAAAAAAAGGGCCAAATACCTTTTATTTTAGTACTGGCAGAGTTTCTGCCAGTACTTAAGATGGCGGGGACAATTGTGGGGTGGGGGAGGGAAGAGAGCTGTTTGGGAGGGATCAGGGGGTCTGATGTTTCAGGTGGGAGGCTGAGCTCTACACTAAAGCTAAAATTAACCCTGCAAGCTCCCTACAAGCTACATAATTAACCCCTTCACTGCTAGCCATAATACACGTGTGATGCGCAGCGGCATTTAGAGGCCTTCTAATTACCAAAAAGCAATGCCAAAGCCATATATGTCTGCTATTTCTGAACAAAGGGGATCCCAGAGAAGCATTTACAACCATTTGTGCCATAATTGCAGAAGGTGTTTGTAAATAATTTCAGTGAGAAACCTAAAATTGAGAAAAAATTAACGTTTTTTTTAATTTGATCGCATTTAGCGGTGAAATGGTGGCATGAAATATACCAAAATTGGCCTAGATGAATACTTGGGGCTGTCTACTACACTACACTAAAGCTAAAACTACCCCAAAAAGCTCCCTACATGCTCCCTAATTAACCCCTTCACTGCTGGGCATAATACACGTGTGGTGCGCAGTGGCATTTAGCGGCCTTCTAATTACCAAAAAGCAACACCAAAGTCATATATGTCTGCTATTTCTGAACAAAGGGGATCCCAGAGAAGAATTTACAACCATTTATGCCATAATTGCACAAGCTGTTTGTAAATAATTTAAGTTAGAAACCAAAAGTTTGTGAAAAAATTTGTGAAAAGTGAACGATTTTTTCTATTTGATTGCATTTGGCGGTGAAATGGTGGCATGAAATATACCAAAATGGGCCTAGATCAATACTTTGGGTTGTCTACTAAAAAAAAATGTATACATGTCAATGGATATTCAGAGATTCCTGAAAGATATCAGTGCTCTAATGTAACTATCGCTAATTTTGAAAAGAAATGGTTTGGAAATAGCAAAGTGCTACTTGTATTTATGGCCCTATAGTTTACAAAAAAAGCAAAGAACATGTAAACATTGGGTATTTCTAAACTCAGGACAACATTTAGAAACTATTTAGCATGGGTGTTTTTTGGTGGTTGTAGATGTGTAACAGATTTTGGGGGTCAAAGTTAGAAAAAGTGTGTTTTTTTCCATTTTTTCCTCATATTTTATAATTTTTTTTATAGTAAATTATAAGATATGATGAAAATAATGGTATCTTTAGAAAGTCCATTTAATGGCGAGAAAAACGGTATATAATATGTGTGGGTACAGTAAATGAGTAAGAGGAAAATTACAGCTAAACACAAACACCTCAAAAATTTAAAAATAGCCTTGGTCCCAAACGGACAGAAAATGGAAAAGTGCTGTGGTCATTAAGGGGTTAAATGAATCTAAATAAATATTCCTATAATTAAATACATTAATCCTATTTAAAACTAAATATTTACCTATGAAATAAACCCTACGATAGCTCCAATATATCTATTAGTTATATTAGGGTTTATTTTTATTTTACAGGCAACTTTGTATTTATTTTAACTAGGTACAATAGCTATTAAAGAGTTATTAACTATTTAATAGCTACCTAGCTAAAATAAATACAAAATGACCTGTAAAATAAATCCTAACCTAAGTTATAATTACACCTAACACTACACTATCATTAAAATAATTAAATTAATTAACTACAATTGCCTAACATTAAATAAAATTAACTAAAGTACAACAACAAAAAACCCTCTAAATTACAGAAAATAAAAAAAAATTACAAGAAGTTTAAACTAATTACATCTAATCTAAGCCCCCTAATAAAATAAAAAAGCCCCCCAAAATAATAAAATTCCCTACCCTATACTAAATTACAAATAGCCCTTAAAAGGGCCTTTTGCGGGGCATTGCCCAAAGTAATCAGCTCATTTACCTGTAAAAAAAAGAAATACAACCCCCCCAACATTAAAACCCACCACCCACACACCCAACCCTACTCTAAAACCCACCCAAACCCCCCTTAAATAAACCTAACACTACCCCCTTGAAGATCACCCTACCTTGAGACGTCTTCACCCAGCCGGGCACAAGTGGTCCTCCGTACGGCAGAAGTCTTAATCCGATCGGAGCAGAAGAGGTCCTCCAGACGGTAGAAATCTTCATCCATGCGGCATCTTCTATCTTTATCCTTCCGGAGCGGAGCCATCTTCTATCCAGCCAATGCAGAGCCATCCTCTTCAAACGCTGTCCTAACACTGAATGAAGGTTCCTTTAAATGACATCATCCAAGATGGCGTCCCTTGAATTCTGATTGGCTGATAGGATTCTATAAGCCAATCGGAATTAAGGTAGGAAAAATCCGATTGGCTGATGTAATCAGCCAATCGGATTGAAGTTCAATCCGATTGGCTGGTCCAATCAACCAATAGAATGCGATTGACCTGTCTGGGGTGTTCCCTGCCCATGTGATTTCGAAGCCGAGAACTCCCTAAGCCTTTCCAGTATTGAGCTACGCTCTGCTTCCTCTCCTACGCCATGGTACTGCCATCTTGTTAGCATGGGTTACTACGCATTAGCTAGTACCTGATTGCCGCTCCCCTGGTCCATGTTTATCCATGCTGGTCGTTGGTTCCTGTGTTGCCACAATAAACGTGACCTGTGGGTTTTATAACCAAGAAGTTGTCTTTGTTTTATTTCTATGTTAGAAATTAAGTTGAAGTTTACATTAAACTAAGAATGTAAATAGTTATATTAAGGTTATTCTTCCCGCAGAGGAGGATATGGCATTTAATCCCTTAAGAGCTTTTATGAATTTGAGCCTTTAAGAGCTAACATACAAATCATTTTATTTCATGATACAGCATACGATTTTAAACAACATTCCGATGTACTTCTATTATCAAGATGTGTTTCATTCTCTTGGTATCCTTTGTTGAAAGATCAGCAATGCACTACTGTGAGCTAGCAGGTGAGCCAATGACAAGAGGCATATATATGCAACCACCAATCAGCAGTTAGCTCCCAGTAATGCGTTGCTGCTCCTGAGCCTACCTATGTATGCTTGATACCAACAAAAAAAAGCAATTGTAATAGAAGTAAATTAGAAAGTTGATTAAAAAATTACATGCTTTGTCTGAATCACAAAAGTTTATTTACTGTCTCTTTAAAGTACATTTATTTATTATTTATTCCAGTTATAGTCAGAACAGTTCAGCATTCTAATCTTTAATGATTTTATTATTACAACATTGTATAAATTATGTCTTTAAAACTCCCAATATATTTCCTTTAGATAATTATTGATGTATTCTCCATCACATTGACAGAGAAGACGGTCAACCTCACATTTTCCTACTCACATTATAGCTGCAGCGTTGGTAAAGAAACCCTATTAATAAATCAGTAACCTCAGACAAATCCTTGCATGGATTGCAAATACAGAGCTCTAAACAAATACAAAACACAGTAACCCATAACGACGACGCATAGCAATATCTTGCACACCGCTAGCTTACAGATATAGGAACGTATACACTCATACTAATGCAAGCAGCAAAAGACAGGAGCTTCATGATAGAATAGATGGAGAGATTATATTGAGTAGCAGTTGTTACAAGAAGGGAATTCATAAAATAACAGGGGAGATTAAAGGGAGGTTAGCAGTGGGGGTTCTACAGGGGTGCTAAGTAGCCACGTTCATTATTGTAGCACCTCCTGCCCTTAAAGGGATATGAAACACAAACATTTTCTTCTGTGATTCAGACAGAGCATACAGTTTGAGAGTTTCCAATTTACTTCTATTATCAAATTTGCTTTTTTTGCCTGGTATTCTTTGTTGAAGAGATACCTAGGTTGGTGTCTGGAGTACTACATGGTAGGAAATGCCATGTGCTCTTGCAAATGGATAACATTCTTGCTACAGGTTTTATTTGGTAAAGGTAGGGTTAGGCTATTTTGGGTTACCTTAAAGGTTGTTAGGTTAGGGGTTTAGATGTAAGTGGGTTACTTTGCGTTGGGGGGCTGACGATTTAGGGGTTAATAGTGTAGTGCAGACTTTGTGATGTGAAGTGAGTGGCAGTTTAGCGGTTAATAGTGTAGAAGCTTACTTAACGGTGGGGTGTGTGGCGGTTTAGGGGTTAATAGTGTAAAAAGGAAGTTTGCAATGTGGGGGTGGCGATTTAGGGGTTCATAGTGTAGTGGGGACTTTGCGGTGGGCTATGTGGCAGTTTAGGGGTTATTAAAGTTGGGGTCTTATGGTGATTCGGGTTATTTCCCGAGTAGGGTGTTTGCCGCTAGCGCAGTTAGTGCTCCACTTGTAATCTGGCCAACTATGAGGGAATTTGATAATAGTAGTAAATTAGAAAACTGTTTTAAATTGCATGATCTATCGGAATTATAAAAGAAAAATTATGGTTTCGTTTCCCTTTAAAAGTGTAAGATGCATTGAATTTGGCAGTCATTTAAAATCTCTGGGTGTTATATAGAGGAATACGTGGAGTTATTAAAACTTGTTACCTTGAATAAAATGAGAAGTTATAAAGAGGGATTATATAGAGCCGTCAGATAAGTGATAGACAGATTATCCTTCTTCTGACATCTTGTCCCATTGCTTGTAACTCCAGAAGGGCCAATGCTCTGTCGCTTTTTGTCCATTGTGACTGTTGTTAGGGATCCTCTTTACGATTCTAATGAAAGAGCCACTGGCATGTCAGTGTCACACTGCCCAGATTGATGCAGGACAAAATGATTATGATTTCTACAGCTGGTCCATCAAATGCACTTACTATCTGTGATGAATTTAGCTGGAAGCAAGTTGACATTTATAAAAGGTCATCTGCAGACAGCAGCCCTGAATGGCAGAGAGAAGACAAACACTGAGATTGCTTCCATGTCTTCCAGACACCTGGGGATTCGTACAGGTAAATCGCTCTCAATCCTCTGCACAAACTGCTGGGAATATCCTGTGACTGCACTGGCCAATTTATATCTAAATTAGTCTAACATAAGTAGGCTATTACTCTGCAGGATGCTAGACTCAGCTCTCTAGGGAGGCATTCACTGGTTACATATTGAAGGAAAGTTTATTTTTTCAGTGATCAACAGTTACTGTGTGTTTTATGTATATATATATATATATATATATATATATATATATATATATATATATATATATATATATATATATATATATATATATATATATATATATATATATATATATACTGTATATTATTTTTCTTTCAGTAATCAACTGCAACTGTTTATCTCTCTCTCTATATATATATATATATATATATATACACAGTATATATATTTATATATATATAATGTATGTGTGTGTGTGTGTGTATATATATATATATATATATATATATATATATATGTATAAATAGATAGATAGATAGATAGATAGATAGATTTATGTACAAACAAATGAAGATCCAGTCAGACACATAGGTATGAAAAGACTAGCATAATCCACCCACAGACAAGAATAGACAGACACACAAACTATCAGATTCATAAAATAGTATCACGCTGAAAAGGGCACAGATACTGAGGTAGTGTTCAAATTTGAGCAACCAAGGGCTCAGAGAGACTCAAGGAGTACTTTAGTAAGGAAAATACAATAGTACTTGCAGGATACTCAATTGGCCAAAATCAAACCAAAGATTAGCACAGAAAGCGCACACAAATTGCAGCAAACAGTACACAGGTAAGAAGGGCAGGGGCACGTCGACATTTAAAGCAAAAAACACAGCTAAACATTGTCACTCAGACAATGAAAAATGCTGTGTCATGTCCCCAAACAATTGATGCAGTCAAAGTATAAAAAAGAGGTGACGCAGAAGTGGTGCATAAAAAACATGACAAGACAAAAACATAATACATCATACGCACATAGAGGTCTGGACAGACACACACATACACACAAACAGACGTAGACAAACACACACAAACAGACATAGGCACAGACAGACACACACACATACAGACATAGACATACACAGACATAGACAGACACACATACACACAGATGTAGACAGACACACATATACACACAGACAGACGTAGACACACTCATACACACAGACAGACATAGACACACTCATACACACAGACAGACATAGACAGACACACATACACACAGACAGACACACACATACACACAGACAGACATAGATAGACACACACATACACACAGACAGATGTAGACACACTTATGCACACAGACAGACATAGGCAGACACACACACACATACACACAGACAGATGTAGATAGACACACATACACACAGAAAGACATAGACACACAGATACACAAAGACAGACATAGACACACACATGCACACAGACAGACATAAACAGACACACACATACTCCCAGACAGACATGGATAGACACACACTTACACACAAACAGACAAACACCTACACACAGACAGACACACCTACACACAGACAGACATGGACAGACACACACATACACACAGACAGACTTAAACAGACACACACAGACATAGAAAGACACACACATACACACTGACAGATGTAGACAGACACACACATACACACAGACATACAGACATAGACAGACACACAGATAGACAGGTATAGTCACACATAGACAGTGATAGAAAGAGACATACACACACACAAAGACATCGTAAAGAAAAAGAGAGACACACACACCTAGAGGCAAAGATAAGCAGACACACGCAGAGGTAGGGACATGCACTCACTCAGGCAAGGATAGACATACCCAAACAGACAGGGACAGACACACACATACATGCACACACAGAGGCAAGGACGGACACACACATGTACACACTTAAGCAGATACAGACTGATATACACACAGAAGCACAAGTGAAGAGATAAACAGGCAGGCACCAACACAAATGGAGGGAGAAACAAACAGACACAGAGATGCATGAAATGTACTGAATCTGAATCGTCAATAGAATGTCCCTTCATATGAAATAAACTAATCACAGAAGATAACTGTATATGTTCATAAGTGCTGTATAGACAAGAAAACTAATTCTACTTATGTTTTTACTTCACTCACTGTGTTTACAAAATTTGCAACTATCACCAGTTACATACCTGCAGGTCAGCCAAAGTGACTATGGGGAAACACAGCTCTTAGTGTTTGCATACGTCACACACCACTGCCCTCCTCTCTCTACAAAAGTGTGCATGTGGTGCTCATTTACAGCCTGCAGGCGTGTAATAAACTTTAAAATAAATGTTACATTTAAACTTAAATAATTTAATAGATAAAACACAAGCTTGCTACAGGCAAGTACTATCTGCATCTCATCTACAGATATTTTACATGAACATACACACACCACACTACGCACACACACCACAATTCATATATGTGTACAAATCCCCTAATCTGGAGTTCCAAAATCCAAAATTTTTACGAAACCCAGAATTTTTAGGCACACTGGCAACTCGGACATGAAAGTGGTGAATAAGTGCTATACCCTAAAGTCATCTCTTGTGTATGTGCTACCCAACCCCGGTTGTCTCTATTAGTTAACCCTTTAAAATTCCATAACATAGAAAAAGACACAACCACACTCTAGCTTAAATAAATTGAAACAAATTTAACCAAGGCAATGAGTCTCCTAGCTAGACCCAAGTAATTGATATTGCCTCTCCAATGCTGTGTTGATATTATTGGAGACCATACTATTCTCAGGTGTTTCCACCTAGTCAGCATTGATCTGATGCCTGACTTGATAGCTGCTATTATGTTGATATTCAGCAAATAACCTTTGTCATTGCCATCTAGATATATAATCTGTACATCAGGAGAACCCAATCTAGCAGCCACTTGGTTTATCACTTGGGTGACCTGCTACCACTTTATACCCCGTTGTCCTAACCACCTCACTGTTGCTGTCTTAACCTGAAAACCCAGCTGCTGTTAAAGGGACAGTAAAGTCAAAACTAAACTTTATGATTTAGATAGGGCATGCAATTTTAAACAACTTTCCAATTAACTTTTATCATCAAATTTGCTTTGTTCCCTTGGTGGTATTTTTGAAAAGCTAAACCTAGGTAGGCTCAAACTGATTTCTAAACCGTTGAAAACTGCCTCTTAGCTCAGAGCATTTTGAATGTTTTTCACAGTTAGACAGTGTTAGTTCATGTGTGTCATATAGATAACATTGCGCTCACTCCCGTGAAGTTATTTAGGAGTCTTCACTGATTGACTACACTGCATGTCTGTCAAAAGCACTGAGATAAGGAGGCTGTCTGCAGAGGCTTAGATACAAGGTAATCACAGAGGTAAAAAGTATATAAATATAATTGTGTTGGTTATGCAAAAACGGGAAATGGGTAATAAAGGGATTATATATCTTTTTAAATAAGAAACATTTTGGTGTATACTGTCCCTTTAAGACTTCTCTCGCTGCTTTTACTGCTGCCCAGTGTGTGTATGAGTGCCCAATGATCCATATGCATATGGCCCTTCTCTTAGTATCTGGAAGTGTAATTTAAAAAGATTGATCCTTTACAAATATGGACCCTGACTTTTCTCATCATCCCATATTTTTTCCACCATCCCCACCTTTTTTATGGTCTAATATAAGACTTATTTGAATATGAGACATTTGAATCTAGCAGTTTTCGCTGCTGCTGGAGTGGCCACCCCAATTCTAAAACAATGTGTTGTGACATGCTGAGGGTCCCAGCCTAGTGTTGGCTACTGCAGCACTTTCCTGAACTGGCATAAGGTCAATTGAGAACCATCCTTATGTATAAAGAAGTGTTCTGCTTCAGCAGGCCTGCGTGCACTATATTTCGCAATTCTCTTAACCGGACATATGTCTTTCCATTTTCTTTCTCTCATTGTCACCCAAACCATTGCTGTGTCTTAGTTGTTTTGAGATATATTAACACTATTTATTTCCCCCAGTCTGACATGTGCTAGCCCGATGCCTCCCTCCTTATCTTTCTTAAACCTTGTCACAAACTTGTTTACCTTGAAGGCCCCACAATAAACATCTGAAAAAACTGCCCTGAACAGCTTACCATCATAACAGTCACTGCATTGACTATTCCTTAGCTTGTTCCCAGTAAGGTGTTCCCTTTTCTCCATATAACGCTTTGACTCCCTGCCCCAAACCTTTAGTGCTTTTCGAATAGTAAAATGTCTATTGAAATCCTGCATTCCCTAGAACAAAATTGTTGCCAATTTGGAATTTGCTGTCCCTTTTGAGTTCCCTTTCTGCTTAATGTGAAATAACATATACAATGGGGGTGTTGTGTGCTTAACCTTCCTGCCATTAGTGAGCCTCTTCCATTCTCCCCAATACCTGACATAACCATCCCAGGTCCTGGGAGCCACAGACTACTTTACCATATTCCAGATTATTACCTCTGATTGACAACCTGTGAAAGATATAGGGGGAATTTTTTGACCCAACTTATTTGCATTATGGGCCACCTTCCAGAATGCCTCCCATCTCCCCCTGGACAGTGCATCTACCAGTTTGGTTGATATTTGGAATAAACATTGTTAAGGGCACAGACAACACTCATGTTGTCATTCCAAAATATTACCTTTTTGTTTTTTAACCCCATGTACCATAATTCTACTGCCACAGCTATTTGGAAAAGCTCTAGCAATGTGAGATTCCTGGTTGCCCTTATTTTCACCCACTCAGCTGGCCACACCTCAGTCAGCTCACCACTGTCCTTCCAGGTATGCGCCAAACAAATGGTCACCATCTGAGTCTGTGAAAAGGTGCAACATCTGGTTGGAATGGACCCTCCTGCCAGATCCTAACACATCTCTCAACTGTCTGCTAAACTCTTTGGCACTACCAATTAGGGGTGCGCATCTTCACTTGTCTCACGATTCGATTCGTTTACGATTATCCTGTTCTATTCTATTCGATTCCACGATGCATTGCGATGCATCACGATTACTGCCCATGATTTTCATGAACTTGTTCTATTCCATATTATATATATACACACAAATAAAAACAAAATATATATATATATATAAATATATATACATACACAATCATACACACAATATATATATAATATATATATGCACACACACATATATATATATATATATATATATATATATATATATATAATATATAAATGCACACACACACACACACATATATATATATATATTTATATATATATATATATATATATATATATATACATAATACTTGCTTATGCAGTAAATACCATAAAGCCATTGTTTCTCTATCCTACCCTCCAAGATGCTACCCTACACTCCTCAGTTCTCATTCTTTCTCTGATCAGATGCACTTGTTTGGGTTTTTCTCATTTTCCTACTTGCATATATGTTTGTGCCAATCAGATTCTTTATTGAATCATCAGGACTGAAACAGATTCTGTTATAATAGAAAAATAAGAAGAAGTTTAAATATCATAAGTCCCCTAAAGATGTCAATTCTTGCACATCTGAGTATTAAATGGGTGATAAAAGTCAAACTTGAAACATTCAGATCAGTAGGGTTTGTGAAAGGATAATGCACATGCATGCAGCCAGCCACACTCTGCCACTTTGTTGTAAATATAAAGGGAATACTGGCTTTTAACACAGCAAGAGCAAATAAAAATACAGTGACACATATCACAGCTCTAAAGATCTTAAAATTTATAAATAATAGTATGTTGTCAAAATCATAATCTAACTGGATACATGGGGAAACACAACCGTTAAATTGCATATGATGTAGCCTGTGAATGTATCTAACTTCTGTGATTCACACAGTGTGGGCTATCGGGTAGTCAAACTTCTCTAATGTCTCTGAGGTGAATGATAGCGTAGGACTATAGAACACAGACCCCGCAATGCACAACAATTGAGTGTTAATGTTTATCACCGGGTCTGTGTTCTATAACCCTGCTCTCTCATTTACCTCAGAGACTTAAACTTTATGCACCAGTTCATCCACCATCACCGCCGGGACTTGCTGCTGACACCAGCACAACCATCCGTGGGCAAACACCGTAACTGACCGCCAATACCGAGAGGAAGCGCGGTCAATGACAGCTCCAGACACAATCTAACCCGCTATACCTGTCCCAACCAATAAAAGCAGCGAGACCATGGCAACGGCAAACGAACGGGCGCAGGGCTTGGTGCGTCGGTAAAATGTGCGCGGGGTCAAGTGTCCTCGCGTGATGACGTCACTCCGGAATCAATTATTAACTTCAGTGCATCGATGCAGAATTGTTTAAGTCTACATCGCGATGCATCAGACTAACGATTATTTTTGACACCTCTACTACCAATCCCGCAGTTGCCTGCTCAAGTCTCTTGTTGAATACTCTACCATTTGTATTTCCTTGAATGTAAAGTTTAGTAAGCCTTGCAATGAATGTACCTCCTGCAATGGCATGTGCCTTTTCCCTTTAGCTACTGTAGGTGCGTTAGTAATTGTTAAAACTTGTCATGTGGCAGTCTAAACTCTTTCACTTGTGTGTCAATATATATACCCACAAGAGATTTTTTGTTTTTTACTCTCATTTGTTGTAACAGCAAGCCACATTCATCAGATCCTGTTTTACCCATCAATAGGAATCAACCAGGTAATGTGCAACCCCCCCCCCTTTTCCTACCCTAGCTGCTAGAGTATAAAGTATAAAGCTACTAAACTCTTCAAAGTAAGCTCAGGAAATCAAGCAGCCCTTGGGTAGTCACCTATCAAAGTAATAGTTTCCTTAAAACTTCATAACCATTAGTCTGTAGCTATTTGGGTGTAAGACTTTATGTAAAGTTTAGCTAATTCAGCTTTAGGTCCCAATTCATTTATGAAGCTTAGCACACAATCGAATGATTGATATTTCACTGCATATACTGTTTGATCTAACCCGCCATTCATTGATGCTCCCTTGAGATGTGACAATTGATTATTGAGTGGTTATTTAAAAGGACCAGCTGCACCTCTTTGCAATCTTTTTTAAACCTCCTCCAGGTACCAATAAGCAGATTTTAAATTGCACTGTTGTGTGTCTTTTTTAATGACAATGACAAAACCATTATTAAATAATTCCATAAGGAATATGGCCCTGGACCTGATCTTGTATGTTTGAAAAACTCACTGAATCTCTGGAATGTTAAGGGGTGTATATATGTGAATAGGCTGGTGCACATCAAGCCAATTGTCTAGATCATCCCTGATTTTGATAAAAAGGAGTCTTAATATCTCTAGGGCAATCTAGGCCTGTGGACTTTGCCTTGCAATATATGCATGTGTGTCTGAAGCTACAGTGCTGCCTATCACACTTTGTTTTGTTGAAGGCTCAACATATCTTCCAGACTGAGCTACCATCATGGGCAGATTATCCTCAGGAGCTTGCCAAGAGATATTGGTGAAACCCCAAGGGGCCCACAGGAAAAAAGACGCAGCTTGGGCTGGGGAGGGAAAATTACAAAGGTTAGAAGGGATTTGAGAAAAATGTTACCAGGTGAGGGAAAATCATGAACATTAGCAGTATTAATTAATGATAAAAAGGTTTTTCTTTTTTAACCTGAGGGACAGTAGTGCTGAACCCCTGTGCTGGACTGCTGACACAAGAGGGGGGTTAAGAGGATCTGGAGCGCAATCAATAGTGGAACCAATTTGTGTGTTTTTTAGCAACTTATTAGCCCTAGCAACGGAATTAGTTGCAGGGGTTCCTCTTTTTTTTCTTTTTAACTGCTCCACATTGCCGTATGGGCCTTGCAGGCAAGATGGTGGTGATTGGTAGAGGCCCTTTCGACCGGAATTGAAGTTGTACGGGACTTCCGGTCAGGAGTGGCAACATGGCAGTTGCTATTTTTGAAGGCCTGAGTAACTGGAGCAGGGACTTTAAAACTAATACTGGCCTGAGACTGCTCTGAAAACTGTACAGTATGCACCGCTTGGTCAGGGTGGAAGGAAAGGTAATTCTGCTCCTCACCAAGTAGCATGACTGTGGAAGTTGTAATAAAATTGGCAGATGCTGGCGGCGGAGCTAGCCATGGAGCGGAGAGGCAACACATCTTGTGAGCTCTGCAAAATTTCCACTAAAATTACTATTAAACAGACTGAAATGTTATGGGGATTTTTCTAAAATATTCTCTTCACCTTACGTTCGATATCTAGAGCACCGGAGGTAGAAAGATCTTAGATTGGGACGTCCTTATCTATGCAGCAGCCTAACCGTTACCTACTTCTGAGCCCTGAGCGAACCCACGGATATGAGCTAACATTAGGGTAGAAAATACGAAGAATTCTACTCCCAGAGACTATAGCTGCTGTGGTATCCTACAAGATTTGAGGAGTGCTCTGAGACCTATTTAAAAGGACCAGCTGCACCTCTTTGCAATCTTTTTTAAACCTCCTCCAGGTACCGATAAGCAGATTTTAAATTGCACTGTTGTGTGTCTTTTTTAATGACAATGACAAAACCATTATTAAATAATTCCATAAGGAATATGGTCCTGGACCTGATCTTGTATGTTTGAAAAACTCACTGAATCTCTGGAATGTTAAGGGGTGTATATATGTGAATAGGCTGGTGCACATCAAGCCAATTGTCTAGATCATCCCTGATTTTGATAAAAAGGAGTCTTAATATCTCTAGGGCAATCTTGGCCTGTGGACTTTGCCTTGCAATATATGCATGTGTGTCTGAAGCTACAGTGCTGCCTATCACACTTTGTTTTGTTGAAGGCTCAACATATCTTCCAGACTGAGCTACCATCATGGGCAGATTATCCTCAGGAGCTTGCCAAGAGATATTGGTGAAACCCCAAGGGGCCCACAGGAAAAAAGACGCAGCTTGGGCTGGGGAGGGAAAATTACAAAGGTTAGAAGGGATTTGAGAAAAATGTTACCAGGTGAGGGAAAATCATGAACATTAGCAGTATTAATTAATGATAAAAAGGTTTTTCTTTTTTAACCTGAGGGACAGTAGTGCTGAACCCCTGTGCTGGACTGCTGACACAAGAGGGGGGTTAAGAGGATCTGGAGCGCAATCAATAGTGGAACCAATTTGTGTGTTTTTTAGCAACTTATTAGCCCTAGCAACGGAATTAGTTGCAGGGGTTCCTCTTTTTTTTCTTTTTAACTGCTCCACATTGCCGTATGGGCCTTGCAGGCAAGATGGTGGTGATTGGTAGAGGCCCTTTCGACCGGAATTGAAGTTGTACGGGACTTCCGGTCAGGAGTGGCAACATGGCAGTTGCTATTTTTGAAGGCCTGAGTAACTGGAGCAGGGACTTTAAAACTAATACTGGCCTGAGACTGCTCTGAAAACTGTACAGTATGCACCGCTTGGTCAGGGTGGAAGGAAAGGTAATTCTGCTCCTCACCAAGTAGCATGACTGTGGAAGTTGTAATAAAATTGGCAGATGCTGGCGGCGGAGCTAGCCATGGAGCGGAGAGGCAACACATCTTGTGAGCTCTGCAAAATTTCCACTAAAATTACTATTAAACAGACTGAAATGTTATGGGGATTTTTCTAAAATATTCTCTTCACCTTACGTTCGATATCTAGAGCACCGGAGGTAGAAAGATCTTAGATTGGGACGTCCTTATCTATGCAGCAGCCTAACTGGGATTGTGGCCTACTTCTGAGCCCTGAGCGAACCCACGGATATGAGCTAACATTAGGGTAGCAAATACGAAGAATTCTACTCCCAGAGACTATAGCTGCTGTGGTATCCTACAAGATTTGAGGAGTGCTCTGAGACCTACTTGGGTAGTGGACTGTGCATGAAGTCAACAACGGAACATCACAGATCAGACTTTCCGGTAGCAACTATATAGAATTCCTGGATCGTACAAACCCAGATCTCAAAGGACATAGGGAACCCTGGTAAGCGTAGTAGCTATTTGCATATAAACCGGCATAGTCCCAGACCCTCAACCTGAAAGTCGCTCCTTGCTGACAAGGCACCCACCCACTTGGCGTTAGCTTAATCATATATCTGGAGCCGTCCAGCTTACACAAAGAATAAATAACTCTCCCTGACATTTAATTATCTCCAATATGGAGGGGCAAATTGTTAAGCGGCTGCGCAACATTATGACTGCACTTGACTCCCACTATCAAGTCCTCACTCAAGCATTGAGGGATGTGTGTGTTATGGACCAGAGTGAGAGGGGGAATGTCATTGTAGGAAAAGATAGGCATTTTGTATGCCATACTATTGAAAGAATACCAGTGGAGTGCCTTGAGAGGGAGGCGGATTATACACCAAACTATGTGAGGCTGCAGCATGTCACAAGGGGAGTCTCAGAGAGAGACGATATCATCCCTTACCTTGTAACACCAGAAAGTTTACATAGCCCTACTCAGGCGGTTCCCGTGCAGCTCTATCGATCCCAATCCATACCCTCTAGCCTCATCACATCCAGCCCCACAAAATGGCTCTATGAAAACCTTGTGAATCTCAGCATCACTAGTCCAATCACTAGCTGTCTACATTGCCCGTTCCTTTACCCGGCCACCAGCCGCTTAAACTAGTTTGCAAAGGGGCGATGCTTTTCATTTAATTCCTCTGGACTAGTTCAGCTACACATATGTAGTATTGGCTAAACAAAAAATCATGGACAATCCCTTACAGGATGGTACAGGTTTATGGTTCCCGAGACAATTTATTTCTCTACGGAGCTCCACACCTGGGACACTGACTCTCTAACTAGTATATGGATGACAACAGTATTGTCTGATAGTGGCTTTTCCTATGTCTAAGTTTATTTTAGTTAATCAATAGTTGAGAGCTACATTGATTACACCCCCATACGAAACTTACATTTTGCTCACACACGTTTTGAATGTTATTGTTGAAATCCTGGATAAAGGGTAGTTAGCAGATAGTTTAGACTGAAGGTTTTACTTTATATATGTTTATCTTGCATCTATCACAATGAGGAGGATACCTTAGGGGCTATTGGTTATACGGTACCAACAACTATGGTCAAATATAGCTTAAGATACATCTGTATCTCATCGATATACTTAGATAGTCTATATTTAACATCCACATGGTAGGTGCTGGAGAGGAGTCTCCCTGATATATGCAGCTTCTTGATGCCTATACATAGCCTTAGAGGTGCACTATTTTTTTAAATATGGCCTCACTTAACAGCGCTATAGGGGTGTCTAACAGATTGTATGTTATTCTAATCCATTACCTACAGCTATTATACTATACTCTTTTCTTTTTATCTAGCAATAGATAAATGGTAACATACAGTAAGTATTAATGAAGAAATGTAGGGCACAATAGAGCTAGCCTATATGCCATTATGCTTCCTCCTATTATTTGTGTATATAATATATTGCTGTTGGTGGGATAACTTCATATTTTTCCTTTAATACTCCCCATCTATGTGTTGTACTTTATCACGCCTCCAGGTCGCTGTAGTTATAAAGTGCTGTATAGTAGGCCCGGCCCTCTCTAATATATACATACATAAATCTTTATTTATACATTTAGTGTAAGGGGCAAGCCTACAAAATCATACAAAATTTAGCTCTAGCTTTTAATTGATCTCTAAGAAGGGTCAACCTCTGTTTAGCTGAATATGTAGTGAACAATCATAGGGGGTCCCAATGTACATAATATCTTATTTGCATTAACACTTTAACTTTACCTAAAGAGTACACGTTAATTGATTGCTTTTGGGTCTGTATAATTTTTTTAACCCACTCTGTTAAGATTGGGTCTCTGAGACATGCCTGATACAACAACTGACTCACTAACAAGCTGCAGCCACATTAATACCCCACTTTTAACATAACATAATCATCTAAAAGATTTCTGATTCACCACCCTTGTTAATATACCCCCAATGATAGCCCTTAGGTTCAACACTAATATCCCACAAAGAGCCTTTGTACTTACAGGCCCTCTAGCTTCAGGGGCAATTCCCAAGGCAGAACATACAGTTATATGAGATGGCATCACAGAACATGCATCATGTCTGCAGAAAGAACAGGATACATGCAGGAACTGTTAGCGCTTGAACTTTGTAATGCTGCTCCACATTAGACAGTTCTCTTCAAACAGAGCTGTGCTCTGGCTGCACTGTGTAAATTTTCCTTAACACAATGCATCCAGGGCAAAGTGCTGTTTGAAGTGAGCAGTCAAGTATGCAGTAGGGCTACAAAGCAGCAGCGCATTGCTTGTTGACTGGCTCTCAGAGATTTTTTCAAACCCGCCCCTTAACCTTTCCCAGTCTGCAAAGTTATTTATTCTGAATGTAAGAGCACTGCATCTTTTTATTATTACATTTCTATGTTAGACAAAGAGAAACGTAAACATTTTAACATTTCTTTTTTTTGTATGCAGCTTATTTGTAATGCAATTTTCAACTACTGCACTATATTATAAAACATAAAAAAATGCTTAATTCTTCAGTTAACCAACACATTGCAATTGAACTGGTGCCTTAGTGTAACTGTCTAATTTAAAATTGAATTTTATTTAAAAACGACCTGCAGAAACATTTTCACTAACAAAATCTCATCGCAAAAAGTAAAGAAAAGTTCTGCCTGTGGGGGGGCAATTTCAGCCGCCATAAATTACCAAGGTACATCCCAAATAGCATATTAGTAACATAAGATATAATATTTCCAACGTATTTCTCTATATTCTCCTAACTTCCAAAAGGTGCTTTCCCATAATTTTAGCGCATTCCCATAAGCTTGTACTTATGTCTTGTTTTACATCAAAGATGACATATATACGGTAGTTTTTGTGTTGTTATGCTCAGTTGTATTTACTAGGAGTATGCTTATTCCTGCTTTTCTTGAAATTAGGTGAGATGCACTCAGCACAACCTTCTGATATATTTTAACTGTGGGACTACTTCATGCATCTAGGTGATCTGATTGTAGTATACTTTAGATACACTGTTCTAGGTTCTTTTATTATGTTTGTCTTTATTATATAGACTTAGGTTTCAACATATATATTGTAATGGGCTGTAACACTACTTGGTATCTCTTCTTGGAAAATAAAGGTGTGTGGTGTTCTTCCTCCTCAGCTGGCTGTGGAGGATAGGTACATATAGCTACATCAATGCACGTAGTACATCCCTTTATATTCTTATACCACTAATAAAAAAGACAGATATGTAAGCTTCCCCATATAATAGTACCTAAACAATACTGCTTCAGAATGTGAATATCTTTAGATGAGGGTAAGGAGTAGTCTTACATGTATATTTAAGCTTAAAAGTTTACTCATCTCCCCTGGGTCACTTATATGCTAAACATCTGAAGAACACCTTTTTCTTTAGATGCCTTGCATATTGAGCCTTGTAGTTAGTAGCTCTGTATCATATGTCATATTCTACTATTAGCCTCCCTATTACTACAGAAATACACATTGGAGCATGTCTATATGCTACTCCCCTTACGGCGAGATGTAGCCTGCTATCATAGCGTTATACCCTCTCAAACACCCACATTGCTGACGGGTAAGGATAGTCTGATATCTACATATCTATATTTAGGACATCTCACATAGGGGTGTCCAAAGATCCGTGAAGGAAGTTGGTAAAATGGGTCTAGGTTGCTTAGAGCTCTTAGTGTTATATTTATGGGTTTGCGGCCGGGACCCCAGAGAATAATAATCTCTCTTGTCACACTTACTCCTTATTATATTGCAACAGCCCAGTTACTACATATTAAGGAGAGCATCACTTAAAACATATTACTGATACCAGATCACCTATAACGGAATTCTCCTATCATACTGATCATGTTGTATTGCTGACTCTGTCCTTCTTCCCTTTGGTAATGTAGTTATAGCATTTTGAGTTACTCTCGCTTTCATAATATATTCCTACCATACTGACCCACCCCCCACCCCCAAATTAAAAGTGGCTCTTGTCCACTGACTTTTCAATCCCCCCCTAAACCATACCACTACCCATTTTCACATATAGGTACATTTGTTATATACTTAACCCTTGGGTTCTCATTCCTCAGAGGCGACTAATCTTCCTTAACCTTTGAACCATTTACACTCTATATAACTCAACCATCTATATACCTATTTCATAATATGACTTGCTATACCTGGTAGTGTTTGGTTTACAGAAAAAGAGGTCTTTCACATCTTTGCACAGGTTATTCTTCATCGTTATAATTATCTCTCTAATATTAGTGAACATTAGCTTTTGAATAGGACAATCTATATCTATTGTTGTAAACTTTTATTGTGGCATTGTATTATGTATTTAACCTGTGCAGATGGACTATTGTATGTTACTTTTTCCTTTTACTTCAATAAAAAAATAATTAAAAAAAAAAAAAAAAAGAAAATTGGCAGATGCTGAACCTGGTCCAAATCCCTTGGGGGAGGTTGTGAAGCAGGAACTAAGGGACATATTTATCAAGCTGCATAACTTATCCGTCTGCTCTGAGGCTGCGGACAGAAATCAACCCAATCGAATACGATCGGGTTGATTGACACTCCCTGCTAGTGGCCGATTGGCCACAAATCTACAGGGTGCAGCATTGCACCAGCAGTTCACAAAAACTGCTGGTGCAATGGTAAATGCCAACAGTGTATGCTGTCAGCATTTATCGATGTGCAGCGGACATGATACGATACTTCGTATCATGTCCGCTCGCACATTGTTAAATATGCCCCTAAGTCTGTGATGGAGATCCTGACCAGATTTTGGCCAGCCAGGGATTGAATCTTCATCAGAGGAGAATTGAAAAATCTTGCAGGAACCCGGGGAAGAGGGAGTGCTGGGTCTCACAGAGCAGAGTGCAGGGATCGAAAACTAATGACTGCTTTTTTCCTTTATAGGTCTGGAATCCTCTGCTGCTTACAATGCCTTCCTATTCCTAGGTAGCTTAATATCAAGGATGCTGTCCTGCAGTCTCCTTGGATGAATCTGTAGCCTGTTGCTCTGTTCCATGTTCCTCTTCTGTAACCTGCAAGGTAGAAAGGAAACATTTAGATTGTAATCCCTTTAGCACCGCTCCCCTTCTTGCTTCCTATTGGCCCTTTCCTTTGGTGGCTCTGTCTGCTCCCCTGACCGGTCCCTCCCGCAATCTAATCAAATCTAATCAAAGTTAGGCATTTGTGCTTAAAATAACATTAAACACCTTAAGATATAATAAAAATGGTTTAAGTACATGTAGTAAAACAACTTTGCAATATATGCAATATACTTTAATTATTTATTTTATTCATCTTTCCTGTAATTTAATTCTGAATTTTGTGGGCTTTCCGATTCATATTAAACATTGGAGTTCAGACACAGCTATATTCCATATAGTCATTGGTTGCACACCTAGTAAGCCATTTATAACCATTCCTAATTGGCCTCAGAAGAAAAGGTAACCTAAGTTACAATATGGCAGGGCCTACTGCTTTATGGACATTAACTTTACCCTTATATACATACATATTTAGTGGGTGTTAGGGTTAGGGGTAATACCTTTAATATAGTTGCGGTGACATTGGGGGCGGCAGATTAGGGGCTAATAAATGTAGGTAGGTGTCGGCGATGTTAGGGACGGCAGATTAGGGGTTAATAACATTAAACTAGTGCTATTCAAAGTGACCGCACCACCTCCTTGAGAAAGGGGCGGAGTCCTGAAACGCATGTCGTGATACAGTCACCTAATTGTTACAGGTGGTGCTTGTCTTCACTCCCTGGGGACACCCTGGGAGTGTGATTATTATTCTGTTTATTTTTTGCCAATTCTTTGGTTCTTATTTTTTATTTTTCATATTATTGCTGACTGTTTGGTTCGGATGTGTTTGGTGGATGGGGTATGTGTGGATCTGAATGAACTTTCATCAAACACTTTTCAATGTCATTATTACATGGTGTGAAATACTACACTGTATTATAGTCCTTTGTTGAAAGATTAAAATACTGTGTTGAATTATAAGACTCAGTGGCTGGGATTCTTGTATAGTATAAAATTAAACTAGTGTTTGCAAGGCGGGAGTGCAGCGGTTTAGGGGTTAATATATTTATTAAGTGGCGGCGATGTCCGGTCGGCAGATTAGGAGTTAAAAACTTTAGTTAAGTGTTTGTGATGTGGGGGGGGGGGGGGGGCTCGGTTTAGGGGTTAATAGGTAGTTTATGGGTGTTAGTGTACTTTTTAGCACTTTAGTTAAGAGTTTTATGTTACGGCGTTAGCCCATAAAACTCTTAACTATTGACTTTTAAATGCGGTAGAAATCTTGACAGGAGAGGGTGTACCGCTCACTTTCTCCAAGACTCGTAATACCGGCATTAGGAAAATCCCATTAAAAAGATAGGATACGCAATTGACGTAAGGGGATTTACCGTATGCTCAAGTCGCGGAAGAAAAGTGAGCGGTACACCTGTACCTGCCAGACAGTAATACCAGCGGGCATTAAAAAGCAGCAATGGGACCTCTCAACGCTGCCTTTTAAGGCTAATGCAAGACTTGTAATCTAGGCGAAAGTGATTAAATCCCATTCATTGTAGCTAACTACTTCCTCTGACTTTTCATCAAAACATGTCTGAGCCTTGTTAGATTATATAAAACATCTTCACAGAGTGTACAGTTAGTAGAGTATGTTAAAGTTATGTTAGGGACTATGTTTGTAATCCGCAGGTTTATGTTAGTACGCGATAGGTTAATAGGGCAGGATTAGCTTGTTTAGCAGTTAGTCATACAGGTATCCCTATCCATATATTTCATAACAGACAGTCCGTCACACACTCTGACTTCCAAACCACAGGTTATATATCTCTCAAATAACCACTTCACAGAGGTAGCCGTGTGAGCCACAATCAGCCATGATAGGGTTACCTGTTCTAATGTCGGTTCAGACAAGAGCTGTATGTCAGCTGTATTTCACCTGCATCTGCGATTTCCAAACACTTTCGTATCCAGTTGAGCATCAGATGTTGTGAAGGCACTTAAGTGCATTGCACGCCTTCCACAAAATGCCCCATGTAGAAGAAACAAATTGAAGGAGACGATGGTGTTCAGCTGACAACACCGCAGAAGTTCAGCAGCTACTCGCGTTTCACCCATTCAAACATATGGGCTTCTTCCGGCTTGATTCTCATTGGAGGTTTACCCCCATCCATTTAAACAATGTACTCCGCTTTTTTTTTAACTATTTCTGCCCAGTGAAATACTACAATCACATTTTTAAACGTTGCCAAGTATATACCAATTTATGACATATAGATTTACTGACTACCAGCATATTTAACATAATTTATTAACTAAGGACACATCACCCGTGTACCATTATTCAGGCATTCATTGCATAGATATTACTAGTGGACCAAACAAACATTAATTACCAAAACATGATAATAGTTTTTTCTTATCAACGGAACTTAGGGATCCCTATTCAGCATTTTTTTATTTTGTATATATATATATATATATATATATATATATATATATATATACAGGTAGCCCTCAGTTTACGCCGGGGTTAGGTTCCAGAAGGAATGGTTGTAAATCGAAACCGTTGTAAATTGAAACCCAGTTTATAATGTAAGTCAATGGGAAGAAAGGGAGTTAGGTTCCAGGCCCCTCTCAAAATTGTCATAAGTAACACCTAATACATTATTTTTAAAGCTTTGAAATGAAGACATTACATGCTAAACAGCATTATAAACCTAATAAAATAATTACACAACACAGAATATATCGTTAAACTAAGTTAAATGAACAAAAACGTTTGCTAAGCAGCATTATAAACCTAATAAAATAATCACACAACACAGACTTTAATTGCATTTTTCTGCAAACAGTTCTTACTATGCATTCCAATCTGGACTGATTTATAGACAGGAAGATCTTGTTCCTTTGAAATCTGCTTGATAGCTCAGGTCTGGTTAAACTGATTTCAGCTTGCTTGGCTTGCATATCTTTGCTGCAACACAAGCGGACAGTTCCACCTACTGGCTTTTTTAATCAATGCACTGCTTCTCAATGCTTTTCAATAGCAGTCACATGACTGAAAAAAAAGGTTGTTACTCTGAAACGGTGCAAATTGAACCTTTGTAAACCGAGGGCCACCTGTATATATTCCTTCAAAGAGGTATATTTGTTTACAATTCAATATGCATGATCAAATATTAGAAGATTTGGAAAACATAGGATTCCAATATTGAGCGTATTGTTTACACTATGGTTTAGTCAGTCACCCAAAAATAAACCAAAATGTATTTCTTCATTAAGACCCAATGGTTTTAAACTTTTCAGATTGAAAATCCACTTGCTTTCCTTGCATAGTAGGATTTTATCCAGGTTTCCCCCTCTACTCTTGATATCCACTAATTCTAAGCCTCTAAAACTCAAAAGATATTTGTTGCTGTTGTGAAACTCCATGAAGTGTCGTGCCACAATACTGTATTTAATGTATTTATTTTTTATATCACGTTTGTGTTCTTTTAATCTTTCTTTTAGTTCCCTATATGTTTTCCCAATATAGATCATGTTATAGAAATATGTTCCACATAGATCTGTTAACTTAGCCTAACTATAATACTAATTATTTGGTATTACTTGTTTTGGGCTTTTCCCTTAAATATTATTTTGTGTTATATTAGTATTGTCCGTGTGTGTGAAATTTGTGCCGCACTCGAATTAGGCTAACTATACTGGGTTTGTCTTTGTGTATATCTCTCTGGCCTGTTTGCTTTATAATTAGGAATGTGTCCCCTCTATTTTAGTGGTTGAATTGTTCATACAGTTTAACATATCCGTTGTTTGTGAAAATTGTTCCACATTCAGGATTAGGTCAGTAACTCAGGGTCTATATATAGACACCCCCTATTGGGGTATTTACCCCTTTCACATGTTTGGACAGTGTCCTCTTAATAGACATATGCACATATATAATATTAGGGGGCCCTATATTCATCCCAGTATTTAACTTCCAGTGATATCTTCACTCTTTGGGTTGTTGTTTGTAGGTATCCATCTGTGCCGTTTTTAACACTATGAGGCCCATTTATCAAGCTCCGAATGGAGCTTGAGGGACCGTGTTTCTGGCGAGTCTTCAGACTCATCAGAAACAGCAGTTATGAAGCAATGGTCTAAAGACCGCTGCTCCATAACCCTGTCCGCCTGCTCTGATGAGGAGGACAGAAATCGCCACAATTCAACCTGATCGAGTACGATCGGATTAATTGACACCCCCTGCTGACGGCTGATTGGCCGCAAATCTGCAGGGGGCGGCGTTGCACCAGCAGCTCACAAGATATATATATAGGCACCCTCTATTGGGGTATTTACCCCTTTCACATGTTTGGACAGTGTCCTCTTAAAAGACTAATATATGCGCATATATAATACTAGTCCTAAAGCCCGTTCACACGGGCCATTTTTTGCAGTACAGTGGTCCCACCCCTCTCTCTCTCCCCCCTCTCTCTCCCCTCTCTCTCTCATCTCTCTATCTCTCCCCTCTCTCTCTCTTTCCCCTCTCTCTCCCCTCTCTCTCTCCCCTCTTTCTATCTCTCTCCCCTCTGTCTCTCTCATCTCTCTCTATCTCCCCCCTCTGTCTCTCTCTCTCTCCCCTCTCTCTCTCCCCCCCTCTCTATCTCCCCCCTCTCTCTTTCTCTCTCCCCTCTTTCTCTCCCCTCTCTTTCTCCACATCTCCCCTCTTTCTCTCTCCCCTCTTTCTCTCTCTCTCCCCTCTCTCTCTCCCCCTCTCTCTCTTTCTCTCCTCTCTCTCCCCCTCTCTCTCTCCCCCTCTCCCCTCTCTCTTCTCTCTCTCTCTCCTCTATCTCTCCCCTCTCTCTCTCCCCCCTCTATCTCCCCCCCCCCCTCTCTCCCCTCTCTCTCTCTCCCCTCTCTCTCTCCCCCCTCTCTCTCTCTCCCCCCTCTCTCTCTCCTCTCTCTCTCTCTCCTCTCTCTCCCCCTCTCTCTCTCTCTCTCTCTCTCTCTCTCCCCTCTCTCTCCCCCCTCTCTCTCCCCCCTCTCTCTCCCCCTCTCTCTCTCCCCTCTCTCTCCCCTCTTTCTATCTCTCTCCCCTCTGTCTCTCTCATCTCTCTCTATCTCCCCCCTCTGTCTCTCTCTCTCTCCCCTCTCTCTCTCCCCCCTCTCTATCTCCCCCCTCTCTCTTTCTCTCTCCCCTCTTTCTCTCCCCTCTCTTTCTCCACATCTCCCCTCTTTCTCTCTCCCCTCTTTCTCTCTCCCCCCCCCCCTCTCTCTCTCCCCCTCTTTTATGAGCCTACTAAAATATTTATTTTCTATATCAGTGAGCTTTCAATTCATGTGCGAGGCCAGCAGTTATATGTGTGAGGTCTGAGCTTTCTTTTCTTTTTAAAGGCTCGCGCCTCCTCATGACAGCCTGACGCTCTGATGCTTGCTCACGCGACTACTCGTGCCGGTGCTGTCTCGCGCTGCTGTTTACTGTGGGTGGGTGCGCATGCGAGGTGTGTGTGGGTGCGCGTGCCTGACGCTCTGACGCTTGTTAACTGATCCTCATCGCGCTATGCGAGGTCTATATGGAGGTGCGCGTGCGAGGTGTGTGTGGGTGCGAGGTCTCTGTGCGCTGAGGGTGCGCGTGCGAGGAGGTCAATCTAAGGCCAAGTGTTTGTCTGTACTGCGCATGACGGCTTCAGACAAACACTTGCCTTTTATAATATAGGATTAGGGGGTCCTATATTCATCCCAGTATTTAACTACCAGTGATATCATCATGTGTTTGGGTTGTTGTTTGTAGGTATCTGTGCCGTTTTTAACACTATGAGGCCAATTTATGGACCGCTGCTCCGTAACCCTGTCCGCCTGCTCTGATGAGGCGGACAGAGATCGCCACAATTCAACCTGATCGAGTACGATCAGGTTGATTGACACCCCCCTGCTGGTGGCTGATTGGCCACGAGTCTGCAGGGGGCGGCGTTGCACCAGCAGCTCACAAGAGCTGCTGGTGCAATGCTGAATACGGAGAGCGTATTGCTCTCCACATTCAGCGATGTCTGTCGGACCTGATCCGCACTGTCGGATCAGATCCGACAGACATTTGATAAATAGGCCTCTATATGTTGTTTGTGTTATCCATTTCCTACTGATTTTTATATTTTTTGGATGGTTATTATGATGGGGTGCCTACCTCCCCATACTCTCTATAAGCGAGTGCTGCTATAGGTGCTTCTTTTCCATTTATATTCACTCATTACTTTTGGCACTCAGCACCCTCCATAAACTTCCTTTGTGGACTAATATAAGATACTTGTGTTACACACACTCTCCTTTTCCCGTATACCTTTTAACCCTTAATAGATAGTGTATATTTGAGTGCAACATTTTAAACTTGTAAGATGAGCTCAAGTAAGAGAGGGCACAATATTGCAATTATAAACAGTAGTGCACCACTTGTAATCTAGCCCACAATAATCAAACAGGACAGATACTATCTCTTAGAAATATCATCTGCCAGGGTGTCCAACCTAAAACTAGATATACAGTTGAAAGAAAAGGAATTACCTCAAAATGCCTCAGGCTTTTCACAAGACAAGAGAGTGATGCCCCCTATTACTTGCTTAGGGATTGTGATATATTTGGTATGTGTGTTGTATGCTGACACTGGCCCATACAGTAAATGCATTTATGGCAATCACCTACTGTAACTGATTTGAAACTTTTCATGATTCCATGCACAAATAATTAATCAAACAGTTAGGGCTAGATTACAAGTGGAGCTCGCGGTAGCAATTAGCACTCAGAAAATTAACCAAATCTCTGGTTAATGTTCTAAACATGCCCCAAATGCCCTCAAAATAAAGGGTATTATAGTTTTTTATTTAAAAAAAAAAAAAAAAGTAGTATTTTTGTTTAATAAAAAAAAACTGCGCTAGGCAGTTTTATGGGGTTAAAAGTGGTGGGTGTGGGATGTTATTAAAAAATTGTTAATGAAAAGTGCCTTTTCATTGCGGTCTATGGGAACTGTGTGTTCCCTGTAAATATGTATGTATATGAATATATACACATATTAACACATAAATATATATGTATATTTAACATTTGCTGCCATCGCTGCGCTACTAACCCCCTTCCCGAGGTTCTCATGCCGTGACACATTTAGCGCTCCACTTGTAATCTAGACTATAATGTATTAGCATGTCATATTAAAACTTTGCTTTTAGAGAACACAAATAAATGCAGGCCAGCTAAGGCCTTGGAAATAAGACGTTGTTTACAGAGGCGTAACTAGAAACCACAGGGCCCAGGTGCAAGAATCTAAGAAGGCCCCCACCCCACCCTCCATAAAAAGTGAATTTGATTTTTTTTTTTTTTTTTACATTTAACACAGAAAAAAAAATGTGAATCAGATTACATGTCTACAAAAGGCGGTACCCTGTGCCCACAGTTTGTGAGATGGTCTGACCCCCTATTACTGTATATAGTGACACTGTTTAACCCACCAGTACTGTATATAGTGAGTCAGTGACACAGTCTATAATCTGCCGGTGAGATGGCTGGCCTGACCCTACCTGCCCCAGTACTTTATAAAGTGACCACAGTAGTCTGTGACATGGACCAGCCCCCCTGTACTGTATATAGTGGTATTGTATAGACTGACACTGTTTACCCCCGCCCCCCATGCTGTAGTAACAAGGTCTGTAATTTGCTGGTTCCACAAACATATACACACACACATACATGCATGCATAAATACACACACAGTCACATACATACATACACACATACACACATAAACACCAATGGGTAAAACAGAAACACCGAAACACTAACCCCTGTAGTCAGAGACACTAGTGAAGCATCATGTCACACTCACATGATATCAGTGCAGACAGTGGCAGTTCAACGTTTTTTATTTAAAAAAAAAAAATTTTTTTTTTTTTTTAAAGCTGGGCCCCCACCCTTGGGGGTCCAGTCACAATTGCGACCTCTGCACCCCCTGTAGTTTTGCCCCTGGCTGTTTACATTCCTGCTCCATGCACAACATAGACAATATAGGCTTTTAATATTGCATAGCGCTATGAGAAACTATCTTTATTATGACTAATTCATTTGATGTTTTTAAACAACTGGCAGGAAGGTAGCTACGTCACTGCTTGTTAATATATTGCTATTCTGTAGAAGGGGGGCAAAGAGCTGCATGCAAGCCACAACTGCCTCTCTGACACCATACAGACTGAAAGTTTGGTTCAATGTTGCTTTTAGGTATCCTCACAGTGTTGAACCTGGACTGTTCCTGTTGAGATGAGACTATTATTTTATTATTATTATTATACTTTATTTATGAACAACATATTCTGCAGCGCTGTACATGGGTACAATTAGTTTAAATAAAACAATGATATAAAACTTGTAAGAGACAAGACACAATTTTACAAAGACATACAGGAGGAATTGAGGGCCCTATTCCCGTGGGAACTTACAATCTAGAAGGGTAGAAGGTTGAGAAACAGGAGGTGAGGACTGCAAGATTGAGAAAGATGTTAATGAAGAGTTAGATGAGGGAGATGTTAGGTAAGTGAAATTAATTTATTAATGAGTTGGGTGGTAGGCTTCTCTGAACATCTTCTACAAAGTGTTTGTCACCTGAGGAGATGGAGTTTCTCCTGTGTGGGATGTCTGTTATCTTCTTACCTGCCAGTGTATGTCATCTCTAGCAACTAACACGTTTAGCCAAATGTATAGCAAGTATTGCCTAATGTATAATCAGTGCATTGTTTAGTATAAGTTGTCACATTTCCTGTGTCCTCCCTGTATTCAGTACTAATTATTACCTTAGCGCTCTCCCTGATGCAAACACCTAATAAAGACTGGGATGAGACCCAATATTGGAAAGAGGAAGAGCTGTTTCAAACTGGTGTCTCATTTCCCTCTGTGTTTTATGGGGAAAAGGGTCTCTAAATGTACTCCCCCCTGGAAGCAGTAATCCACATTACCATAGTGATCACCCAATAAGTAAAGGATGTGTTTGACCCCTCATTTAAAAGAGGAGAATTGCTTTTTTACATAAGGGAAGTCTTCCCTGTCACCATTCCCGCTTTACTAGTTAAAATGTTTGATATTGATTTCTTTTATCAAATGTTATTTTTTTTAAACTTATTTTTTTTGTAATTGAAGGTGTTAAATAAAAAGTTCATTAGAATTATGTTTTCCACCAAACTTGTTCTTTACTGGCATTATTAAAATGTTGAAGGATCTTGTTTATGTAGATAATAAAAAATAAATGTAGAAATAAAGGTCCTGTTATGGTAAATCTGTATGGTAATCTAGTTTTAAATAAATCCTCATGCAAAATAATTCCTATCAGCTTTAGATTCACGCAGTTATGTATGCTAATTTATGCTAATAACAAGGCTGACATGTTTTTTTTCAAAGGTGGCAACCCTAAATAGAATTAAGGTGATGTGAAAAATGTGTGCTTAGATTCACTCCATAATACATAATACTGTATACATACATCTGAATATTTAATAGGGCCATTCTAACTAGCATGTTGTAAGATTGAAAGTATTATATTTACATATTATTTTAAAAGATAGTATACGCAAGATGAATTTTATCCTTAAAGGGATATGAAATGCAAAACATTTAGGGGCATCGCCGGAAACACAAGTTATGAAGCAGCGGTCTAAAGACCGCTACTCCATAACCTGTCCGCCTGCTCTGAAGCAGCGGATATGGTTGGGTTGATTGACACCCCCTGCTAGCGGCCAATTGGAGGGGGCGGCATTGCACCAGCAGTTCACCAGAACTACTGGTGCAATGATAAATACAGAGAGTGTATGCTGCCAGCATTTATCGATGTGTAGCGGACACGATCCGCAATATGATAATTCGGTCCCTTAGGGCTAGATTATGAGTGGAGCGCAAATGTTTGCACCCAAGCGATAAGGGGTTTATAGCAGGGGTCTGCGCTCATCCGGCTGACCACTCATATTACGAGTTGAAAGTAAACACTATCACTTGAGCGCAAGCGCTATTTACGCTAGAATGATTACTACAACTTCAGAGCTCTGGTTAACTGTTTCGCGAAACATAAAAGTTGCACAAAACATATAAAAAATAGATTACAAAGTATAGCTACACTCATAGTAACACCGTGTAATAAAAAATATTCACACAAAAAAAACATTGCATGCAAAAGTTATAAAGTCTCAAAGATACGAGATAGAAAAAAAGCAGGCAAAAGGCATTAACATAGAGATACATACATATACATTGCTAAAGATTGATGTTTATATATGTGTACGTATGTATTTATGTGTATATATGTATTTATGTGTATATATGTATTTATGTGTATATATGTATTTATGTGTATATATGTATTTATGTGTATATATGTATTTATAAGACATATTTACAAATATAAACACATAAATACATATGTATACTTTATACTTTACATATATATATCTAAGTGCATTGGAACCCTTTATAGTTAAGTAGATGAAAACGAACAAATGAGGTAAAATTTGTTTCATTTTTTCAATTTTGCAAAACATCGCCCATCCCTACTTAGCTCCCTGCTTTTCAACAAAAAATACCAAAAGAATGTAGACAATTTGATAATAGAAGTAAAGACAAAAGTTGTTTAAAATTGTATGCTCTGTGTGAATCATGAAAGAAAAACTTGGGGTTTCATGTCCCTTTCAGGATATTTTAATATAAAATGTTAAATTGCGCATAAGTAAACAAATAATTTTAATAATTTTGCCTCATTCATTTTTAGAATGTAAAAAGCACACTGTAGACATCTTAAGGCTAACCCTGCTACATATATTTCCCTAACTGACTTTATCAGAGAAGAACTAAAACAATGCACTTTATACTAACATTATGATTGCGACTCGCCTTGTTGCCTGCAGATTAAAGTCATTATCCAAATGATGCAAGTGGTGGGTGCAGTTTGGTTATTGAAAAACAATTGCAGCAAACAAAAATGTTTTTTAAAAATTAGACAACTGTTATTCTATAGCAAGACAACAGAAAAGTCTTGTAATTACAGGGTGTTTACTGCCCCTTTAATGTCTCTGTAGTTTGCTCCTAAAAATATTTTTTCTGCTAGTGGACTTTGCATATTTTAGTATTGACTTCACATATTTTATGTATAAAACATGCAATGAGCAGAGCCATAGATGCTGGGAGAGCAGATTCCAGCCTTTAACCCAGTTGCAGAGAGTTGAACTGAAGTCATATGAGCAGCTAAGTGGTTGTTTATTTTGTTTTTTAAAGACTCAGGCCTAGATTTGGAGTTTGGCGTTAGCCGTGAAAACCAGCGTTAGAGGCTCCTAACGCTGGTTTTAGGCTACCGCCGGTATTTGGAGTCACTCAAAATAGGGTCTAACGCTCACTTTTCAGCCGCGACTTTTCCATACCGCAGATCCCCTTACGTCAATTGCGTATCCTATCTTTTCAATGGGATTTTTCTAACTCCGGTATTTAGAGTCGTTTCTGAAGTGAGCGTTAGACATCTAACGACAAAACTCCAGCCGCAGGAAAAAAGTCAGTAGTTAAGAGCTTTCTGGCTAACGCCGGTTTATAAAGCTCTTAACTACTGTGCTCTAAAGTACACTAACACCCATAAACTACCTATGTACCCCTAAACCGAGGTCCCCCCACATCGCCGACACTCGAATAAATTTTTTTTTTTTTTTTTTTTCAAATATTTTTTATTGAGATATATAAACAGACAATAAGGTTACAAATTTGACAGTCATAACATGGGACATATGATAGAGCCGTGACAACATATGTAATAATAATAGGTTTTAAATACCATATACCGTACCCTACATACCTTAATTGTCTATTCCTTTGAGAGTGAATTGAACATGAGAAAAATTTAACACAACTTCGAAATTTACATTTATAATTAAGACCTATTCTCATGTAGGGATTAAAGTTTTTCCTTTTTTTTCCTTTTGCAGTCAAGGAGGTATAGGAGGAAAAAGGGAGGAGATGGAAGAAAGATCAGTAAGCATATGAGGAAGGGGGAGAAACAGAGAACCAAAGTTCAAGGGTAGAGGGGGGAAGAAAAAAAAAAAAAAAAAAAAAAAAAATTAAATCTCATTCCGCCAGCATGCAAGCATCATTTCGTGAATCTCAAGTTGGTGTATCTTTAGGTAATGATATCTTTCCAGTGTAAGGAGGTTGGAAACCGAAAGCCTCCACTCCTCCAGGGAGGGGATTGTTTGGGATTTCCAGTGTTTTGGTATGAGTTTTTTCGCTGCGGTAATCATGATTAGAAAGAGGGGCTGTTTGCCCATCCCAGCATATCTGGGAAGGTCGAGGAACAGAATAATGTTTGGGTTGCAAGAGATTCGGATTCCAAGAATCTCCGAAATCTCGGACAGTACTTCAGGCCAGAACTTTTGTAACTTGGGGCAGGACCACCAGATGTGAAGGAGAGAACCCTCACCCCCACATCCCCTCCAGCAGGTGTTGTTTAGTGCGGGGAAGATCTTATGGAGGCGTGACGGGGTCAAGTACCATCTGCACAGGAGCTTAATGTGTATTTCTTGGATAGTGGCCGAAACTGAGGATTTTTTATTGAGTCTAAAGGCCCGGTGCCAGGACACTTCCTCTATTTCAGAATTTAGTTCCTTCGCCCAAGAGTAGGTGTAGGACGGGAGGTCTGCTGTCGCAGATTTTGAGATTATCTTATATAGTTTAGAGATTAAATGTGTCGGCCTAGTTGTAGAAATACAAAGATTCTCAAAAGACGTAAGGTTCCTCCCCATGGCCTCCTTGTGTTTATTATGGGAGATGAAATGTATGAGTTGGTGGTAATGAAGCCAAGAGGAAAAAATCTCCTCATGTGAATTCTTCAGTTCAGCTTGTGTCTTTAATTTACCGTCAATTGTTACAAAGTGGACTGACCCCGTCCTCAGACTATACGGTTGAAGTTTATTGAAGCTCAAGCGGCTATAAGGAAGATCTACGTTTTCCAGGATGGGAGTGAGGGGGGCAACTAATGAGGAAATATGTGTGCTAGTGGATGTGAGTTTATCCCATTCTGAGAAGACACCTGTTGTGACGTGATAACTCTCAATTACCTTTGGTCTTTTCTGTCGAGACTGCCAGGCCAGTGTAGCTACATTGTTTGTTTTAAAAATTTGCCTATCTATTTGTATCCAGGCCTTGTCATCTGAATTATGTGCCCATTCGACTATGTGTTGGAGGGTAGTAGCTTGTTTGTAGGTTAGTAAGCACGGAACTCCCAGCCCCCCGTTGTCCCTCGAGAGGTACATCGTCTTTCTTGGAATTCTCGGTCTAGCGCCATCCCAAATGTATTGCTCAAAAGCCCTTTGTAGTTGGTTTATGTATCCCTCTGGAAGGTGTATAGGAAGGGTCTGGAATAGGTATAAAATGCGAGGGAGCACATTCATTTTTAAAACTCCTATTCTCCCTAGCCAAGAGAGTTTTTTATTCTTCCAGACCGAAAGGTCTCGTATGATTTCGTTTTTAATCTTGGTATAGTTTACTTTAAATAAGTCTTGGGGTAAAGATGTCAGATTTATGCCTAAGTATTTCAATTTATGTTGGGCGATAGGAATGTTGTAGAAATTACTTAGCTGTTGGATCTGGGCTGGGTTAGTATTAATGTTGAGAATTTCGGATTTAGAAATATTTAATTGGAAGTTGGAAACTTTACCATAATTTTTCAACTCTGTGAGTAGGGCTGGGATGGAAGTGCTCACATTAGTTAAAGAAAATAACGCGTCGTCTGCATATAGGGCTTGTTTATATTCGGATTCCCCCAACATAATTCCTGTAATCTCTGTATTTTTCCTGACTTTTTGAGCTAATACTTCCATGGATATTGCGAAGAGGAGCGGGGACAAGGGACAACCCTGCCTAGTACCGTTTCTAATTATAAAAGACTCTGAGAGGGTACCATTCACTCTGACTTTTGCGTTTGGGGAGGAGTATAAGGCCATAGCCGAGTTCAAAAAAGGCGTTGGGACGCCCATCTCCGTCATAGCCCTTCGCAGAAAAGACCATCGCACCCGGTCGAAGGCCTTCTCTGCATCGGTAGCAAATAGGACCATTGGGATTTGCGAATTCTTTGCGTAATTAATCAATTGTAGAACTTTAATGGTATTATCACGGGCCTCGCGGCCCGGTACGAAGCCCACCTGGTCCGTGGCTATTAGTTTTGGCAAATATTTATTAAGTCTGTTGGCAAGAATCTTGGCCAGCAGCTTCATGTCCGTATTAATTAATGAAATGGGTCTAAAATTCTCTGGACAATTGGCTACCTTCCCAGGTTTGGGAATAACAGTGATATGTGCTTCAAGAAGCGAGTCAGATAAAATTGGCGTGTCTCTCAGAGTGTTGAAGAGTTTTAGAAGGTGGGGCAGTAACGCTTTACTCAGCAATTTGTAGTATCTAAGGGTAAACCCGTCTGGGCCCGGGCTCTTGCCAGATGGCATGTCTTTGATTGCAAGAAGTAATTCCTCTTCTGAGAAAGGAGATTCTAGCGCTAGTTTCTCCTCTTCTGATAGAGAAGGGAGATTAATGTCTTTAAAGTATTCATTAGTTAGCTCTAAGATGTTGTTTGGGTTTGAAGTTGTTTGTGATGTGGGGGGGTTATCCTCAATATTGTACAAAACCCTATAGTAATCTCTGAATGTTGAGGCTATAAGTCTGCTGCTAGAGACTGCGATACCATCTTTGGATTTGATGGAGTGTATATAGGAAGACAACTGTTTCCTGCGAAGTGTTCTCGCAAGGATTTTTCCTGGTTTATTACCTCCTTCGTAGTAATACTGTTTTAGGTACAACGCGTTACGTTGATATGTTTTGATGAGGAGTTGGTTGAGATCAGATTTAGTGGAGGTTAGATCTTGCATAATGTTATTGTTGGTAGGATTCTGCTTGTGTAGTTTTTCTAGGGTGTTAATTTTGTCTAGTAAAGAGATGTGCAAGGCCCTGGATTGTCTAGTTAGCTTGGCGCTATGTTTGATAAATTGGCCGCGGATAACTGACTTATGGGCCTCCCACTCCACCATGGGAGAGGAGGCTGTATTAGCATTTAGTGAGAAGTATTCTGTGAGAGAACTCTCAATCTCCCCAAGGAAAACAGGGTCATCAAGAATTGTGTCGTCCAGTCTCCATATTTTACTGGTGATCGGCAGGTCAGGCCAGAGAATGGAGCAGGTAATGGGGGCATGGTCCGACCATGTAATATTATCGATTACACATTGCTCCGCGAGAGAGAGGCCGTGGGAGTTTACCATGATATGATCTATGCGCGTGTAGCAGTTGTGCGGAGGGGAGTAATAAGTATAATCTTTTTCATTAACATGCAAAGTTCTCCATAGATCGTGGAGGTCTAAGTTGGTAAGGGAGTTTTTAACGACTTTCAGAGTAGATTTTGGGACAGTAGATGTACCTCTCGAGGAGTCAAGGCGAGGGTCGAAAACGAGATTAAAATCTCCAGCCAAGAAGACGACCCCTTTAGAATGATCTAATAATAAATTTGAGATATTTTTGAAGAACTTACTCTGGGCTTGATTAGGGGCATATACATTTAAGATCGTGAGGTGTTGGCCATATAAGGAGCCCACCATCAGAATAAAACGCCCTTCTGGGTCCCTTATAATTTGGTGAGTTTGGACAGGTAAAGACTTGTGGATCAGAATACCCACCCCTCCCTTTTTAGTTGGGCCTGATGCAAGAAGTACTGTGGTAAAGTGTTGTGGTTGCCATCGCGGTTCCCTGCCTTTCTGGAAATGGGTCTCTTGGAGTAATATGATATGACTTTTCAATTTATTCAATTCTCTAATGGCGATAGACCGCTTGCCAGGGTTGTTCAGTCCCTTGGCATTTATAGATGTAATCTTAAGGGGGTGGTTTGAGAACTTACTGTGACGCTTAGACATGCTGGGGGAGAGAGAAAAAAAAAAAAAAAAAAAAAAAATTAGGTAATCAGAGGGGGAGTAGAAGGAAAGAGATAGAAAAAATTAGCGTGGAAGGTATAGCTAATTAAGTTAAATTGAATAGGGGCTCTGTAATTCAGGCCTCAGAGGAGGGTCACTCACAGAGTTAGTAGTAATCTAAAATTAGCTGGGGTAACCTTCACACAATCTCTAGAAAAAGGGGAAGTATCTCCACTTCCGGCTAGGTGTAGTGTAAATCATGAGGTGTGTGTAGCTGCTGGCATGGGTGTGTTAGGGAGAGGCGAGGGAGGAGGGGAGAGGAGGGAAAGGGGAAGGGGCAAGGAAAAGGAAGGATAGCAGGGAACAAAGAGTAGGGAAAAGGGGGTTTGAAGGGGGGGGGGGGGGGACACAGGGAAAGATGTGGTGAAGACAATTATATTGTAAAATTTATGAACAACTGGAGCTCTTTTGGACAGGTGTAGGAAAAGGGCTCCCTACAGAATATCATAACAACAACCTGTAAGAAAGAAAAACAAGAACTAGAGAGATATTGTACAAACATATACAGTAAATGCAAGATTTGAGAATGTAATGCAACGGTAGTGTGTCAAGACAAAGTAATGTTCAAGCATAAAGTATATATGCGGTAGTTCGGCTGATCTTAAGGCACTAACCAATTAACACTCTAAAGCGAAGCTAAACAAAATCTGTTAAACATCTCCTTGGGTTATATTAACCTTATATAAGTAGCAAGAAAAGTGACATAAACCATCAGTGCAAATATATTACAATGACATTCTGCAGTAGAATATTAATATGTCCTGTTAAATGTCCAGCAAAAAGAACAACTGGGGTATTGCTGAGTTAAATCAGAAAGTGTCACAAAGTTATAACTGAATGATGAAAGTAAGTAATCAAATCTTTGTGACCACTCACCACAGGTTTACAGGAAGGCACAAGAACAGATTCTCCTCCCATCAACAGTCTCGGTAGAGGCTTGCAGATAGTAGGAGGATGGGAATCAAAGGGTAGAGGTCAACGTGGGCTAGAGCTGGAGCTTGCAGAGTCCCCATTGACGTTATGATTCTTGGAGGGGCCGTTTGCAGCACCTTTATCATGTAGTATGGGTAGGGACAGCTCTTTATAGAAAACCTCTGGGTCCGATCCCGGTCTAAAAATGGCCGTTCTGTTGTTAGCTGTAGAGATTATTGAAACTGGGAAACCCCACCTATAGGTGACTCCGTGTTTTTTCAAGGTGGATGTGATATGGGATAATTCCCTTCTTTTTTGGAGGGTGGTTGGTGAAAGATCTGCAAATATTTGTATTTCCTCCCCTGCATGGTGAATTGGGCTTTTCTCTCTTGCAGCACGAAGAAGGTCCTCTTTGTCCTTGTATCTTAAGAATCTAACTATTATGTCCCTTGGGGGAGCTTTGGGAGGAGGTTTGGGGCGTAAAGCTCTGTGTGCCCGCTCTATGTGAACTTCTTCTGCAGAAGGGTTATCTTTGACAACTCTGAATAAGGCCTGGAGGTAACCTTCAATAGCAGGAGGGAAGATAGACTCAGAGACACCCCTTATACGCAAGTTATTTCGGCGTGTCCTGTTTTCCAGGTCCTCTAATTTTTCTGAGAGTATGTGAAGTCTTATGTCATGGTCTGTAATGGCAGAGGAGTTGGTGTGTACCTCTTCAGTTATGGCCTTTTGATTGTTCTCTAGTGAGACTACCCTTTTTTCCATAGCCCCCAGGTCTTTCCGCAAATCTCCAAATAGGGTCCTCATCTCGTGCAGAACGACCTTTATGTCATCTTTGGATGACAAGTGGTTAATGTCTTTTTTAGTGAGGAAAGAGGCAGAATCTGGTATTATAGATGAAGAGGGGGGATCAGCATTTGTCTGCATGTCTGCAGCTTTTTCTATTTCTGCAGGGAAGATTGGTTCTCTGGGTTTCAGGAATTGGCTGAGGGGTTTAGAGGTGGTGGTTTTGTCGCCTTTTACCTGTCGCTTACAAGGCATTACCCCTTAACGTAGATGTCTGACAGTTCTCTCTGCAAATGATGTTTCCAAACTGTTCTGCGCACTAAGAGGTCTCCAAATAGCCCTTTAATGGTATAGATGATGGGGGCATAAAAGGGAGATAAATTCTGCAGATATATTGTCTCTTGTGAGCAAGAGTGTAAGGTTAGTACAAGATGTTATGTTTCTTTTCCTCTGCAGGTGAATATGAGAGATTTGAGCCCAGTCTGCGAGTGTTGCGCAGTTATGACTGTAAAAATCTTTGTGGCCAGTGGTAAGGACCTAAATGATTTCCAGCTAAAAGTGAAACAGCCAGTGTTGTTATTTGCAAAGATAAACTGTGTCCCAAGAGTTTTAATGTAAGCCTATACCACACATGGGGCTGTTAATCTTCTTTTCTGCAGGCGGTTATAAAGAGGAGCAAGTCAGCACTAAGTAACTGCCTGCAAACCCTGCGCTGATATAAGTGTGAGGGCTTATGCAGCCTATAAGGATGGCCTGTGTGATATTTAGCCAGTTATAGTACAGTCACTGTTGTTAAAGCAGATAAGGGCTGTAAATTGGTAAAAAGGAGGAAATTCCCTTGTCAGCCTTTGGCTCGTTACTATGCGCTGTCTTCAGGCTATGAGCGGTGCAGTTGCTTCGGCCCTTATTAATACTTAAATATATGCGCGCCTAAGAGATGTGTGATGGCACTCATTTAGGGAAGGAGAGTCCAGAAATTTAAGTCTCACCTCACTTCCGTGGGATCGGGTCACCGATAGATCCTGGAGGAGAGTAGAATAGTGATCGGGCAGAAGGTGGCTGATAGGATCCGTCGGCCCGTCTCCTAGGCTGAGTGTGCAGCGTGTGCTGCTTGTAGCTGGGCCGCAAAACGTAACTCTTCAGTTGTTGCGGAAGGGCATAGTGGCGGTCCGTGATTTTAGTGTCCGCTGGGTTCACAACTTTAGGGATAAATAAGGGCAGGGAGATAAAGGGGAGGAAAGGGGTTATGCCAGCATAACAGTAATTTTAGCCGTCGTGAGAGATGGGAGCCCTCTTAAGCAGCTGCCATCTTCTAGCGTGGCTAGACTCCGCCCCTCGAATAAATTTTTTTAAACCCTAATCTGCCGACCGCCACCTACGTTATCCTTATGTACCCCTAATCTGCTGCCCCTAACACCGCCGACCCCTGTATTATATTTATTAACCCCTAACCTGCCCCCCACAATGTCGCCTCCACCTACCTACACTTATTAACCCCTAATCTGCCGACCGCAAAGCGCCGCCACCTACGTTATCCTTATGTACCCCTAATCTGCTGCCCCTAACACCGCCGACCCCTGTATTATATTTATTAACCCCTAATCTGCCCCCTTCAACGTCGCCTCCACCTGCCTACACTTATTAACCCCTAATCTGCCGACCTGACCGCACCGCTACTATAATAAAGTTATTAACCCCTAATCCGCCTCACTAACCCTATAATAAATAGTATTAACCCCTAATCTGCCCTCCCTAACATCGCTGACACCTAACTTCAATTATTAACCTCTAATCTGCCGACCGGAGCTCACCGCTATTCTAATAAATGTATTAACCCCTAAAGCTAAGTCTAACCCTAACACTAACACCCCCCTAAGTTAAATATAATTTTAATCTAACGAAATGAATTAACTCTTATTAAATAAATTATTCCTAATTAAATCTAAATACTTACCTGTAAAATAAATCCTAATATAGCTACAATATAAATTATAATTATATTATAGCTATTTTAGGATTAATATTTATTTTACAGGTAACTTTGTATTTATTTTAACCAGGTACAATAGCTAAAATCGTTAAAATAATTACAAATTTACCTGTAAAAGAAATCCTAACCTAAGTTACAATTAACCTAACACTACACTATCAATAAATTAATTAAATACATTTCCTACAAATAAATACAATTAAATAAACTTGCTAAAGTACAAAAAATAAAAAAGAACTAAGTTACAAAAAATAAAAAAATATTTACAAACATAAGAAAAATATTACAACAATTTTAAACTAATTACACCTACTCTAAGCCCCCTAATAAAATAACAAAGCCCCCCAAAATAAAAAAATGCCCTACCCTATTCTAAATAACTAAAGTTCAAAGCTCTTTTACCTTACCAGCCCTGAACAGGGCCCTTTGCGGGGCATGCCCCAAGAAATACAGCTCTTTTGCCTGTAAAAAAAACATACAATACCCCCCCCAACATTACAACCCACCACCCACATACCCCTAATCTAACCCAAACCCCCCTTAAATAAACCTAACACTAAGCCCCTGAAGATCTTCCTACCTTATCTTCACCATACCAGGTTCACCGATCCGTCCTGAAGAGCTCCTCCGATGTCCTGATCCAAGCCCAAGCGGGGGGCTGAAGAGGTCCATGATCCGGATGAAGTCTTCATCCAAGCGGGAGCTGAAGAGGTCCATGATCCGGATGAAGTCTTCTATCAACGGCATCTTCAATCTTCTTTCTTCCGGATCCATCTTGCAGACCTCTGACACGGAACATCCTGCTGGCCTGACGGACTAACGACGAATGACGGTTCCTTTAAGGGACGTCATCCAAGATGGCGTCCCTCAAATTCCGATTGGCTGATAGGATTCTATCAGCCAATCGGAATTAAGGTAGGAATATTCTGATTGGCTGATGGAATCAGCCAATCAGAATCAAGTTCAATCCGATTGGCTGATCCAATCAGCCAATCAGATTGAGCTCGCATTCTATTGGCTGATCGGAACAGTAATTAGTTTAAAATTGTTGTAATATTTTTCTTATGTTTGTAAATATTTTTTTATTTTTTGTAACTTAGTTTTTTTAAATTTTTTGTACTTTAGCAAGTTTATTTAATTGTATTTATTTGTAGGAATTGTATTTAATTAATTTATTGATAGTGTAGTGTTAGGTTAATTGTAGGTAGTTTATTTAATTTATTTATTGATAGTATAGGTTTAATTGTAACTTAGGTTAGGATTTCTTTTACAGGTAAATTTGTAATTATTTTAACTATTTTAGCTATTGTACCTGGTTAAAATAAATACAAAGTTACCTGTAAAATAAATATTAATCCTAAAATAGCTATAATATAATTATAATTTATATTGTAGCTATATTAGGATTTATTTTACAGGTAAGTATTTAGCTTTAATTAGGAATAATTTATTTAATAAGAGTTAATTAATTTCGTTAGATTAAAATTATATTTAATTTAGGGGGGTGTTAGTGTTAGGGTTTGACTTAGCTTTAGGGGTTAATACATTTATTAGAATAGCGGTGAGCTCTAGTCGGCAGATTAGGGGTTAATAATTGAAGTTAGGTGTCGGCGATGTTAGGGAGGGCAGATTAGGGGTTAATACTATTTATTATAGGGTTAGTGATGCGGATTAGGGGTTAATAACTTTATTATAGTAGCGCTCAGGTCCGGTCGGCAGATTAGGGGTTAATAAGTGTAGGCAGGTGGAGGCGACGTTGTGGGGGGCAGATTAGGGGTTAATAAATATAATATAGGGGTCGGCGATGTTAGGGCAGCAGATTAGGGGTACATAGGGATAATATAAGTAGCGGCGGTTTACGGAGCGGCAGATTAGGGGTTAATAATAATATGCAGGGGTCGGCGATAGCGGGGGCGGCAGATTAGGGGTTAATAAGTGTAAGGTTATGGGTGTTTAGACTCGGGGTACATGTTAGAGTGTTAGGTGCAGACGTAGGAAGTGTTACCGCATAGCAAACAATGGGGCTGCGTTAGGAGCTGAACGCGGCTTTTTTGCAGGTGTTAGGATTTTTTTCAGCTCAAACAGCCCCATTGTTTCCTATGGGAGAATCGTGCACGAGCACGTTTTTGAGGCTGGCCGCGTCCGTAAGCAACTCTGGTATCGAGAGTTGAAGCTGCGTTAAAAATGCTCTACGCTCCTTTTTTGGAGCCTAACGCAGCCTTTATGTGGACTCTCAATACCAGAGTTATTTTTATGGTGTGGCCAGAAAAAAGCCGGCGTTAGTTTTTCGGGTCGTTACCGACAAAACTCCAAATCTAGCCGTCATTCTATCTAAAGTCTAACTCTAACAAGTCACAGGTACAAGTAATAACTGTAATGCTGACAAATCAGAATTAATGTGCATTGTGGGGTTTCTCTCCAGCAATGTGTGTGATAGTTGTATGGAGTCATGGTTAGGGTGGAAAGCAGAGGGGCATTATCCCTCCCAGCATTATGGCTGGCCCCCATGATGGTCATCCCTTGCCTTCCTGCCTGAAATGTGGTTTAACACATTGTTAATGTCAGCTCCAGAGCAGCGATGCACTTCCAGGAGCCAATGAGCCATGATGATCCATCAACAAAAGCCATATATGTGTGTAGTCACCAATCACCAGCTATCTCCCAGTAATCAGTGCTGTTCCTCGGTCTATCTAGGAATACTTTTCTGCAAAGCATACCAAGAGACTAAAATAAATTGGATAATGAAACTAAAATGAAAAGTCTCTTTAAATGATATGCTCTATCTGAATCAAGAAAGTTTATTTTGATTTGCAGGTCACTTTAAAGGGACATGACAACCAAAATTAAACTTTCATGATTCCAGAAGCGCATACAATAAACAAATACTTTGGGTACCTCTTACTATTGACTATTGGTCTCCTTGGTTTAAATTTGCATAAGGGCATACTAAAATAGGCTCAGAAGTCTGCATGTTGTCTTAAAGGGACACTGTACCCAAATTTTTTCTTTTATGATTCAGATAGAGCATGGCATTTTAAGCAACTTTCTAATTTACTCCTATTATCAAATTTTCTTCATTCTCTTGGTATCTTTATCTGAAAAGCAAGAAAGTAAGTTTAGATGCCGGCTCATTTTTGGGGATCAACCTGGGTTGTTCATGCTGATTGCTGGATAAACTCATCCACCAATAAAAAAGTGATCTCCAGAGTTCTGAATAAAAAAAAAGCTTAGATGTCTTCTTTTTAAAATAAAGATAGCAAGAGAACGAAGAAAAATTGATAATATGAATAAATTAGAAAATGGCTTTAAATTGCATGCTCTATCTGAATCATGAAAGAAAAAAATTGGGCTCAGCGTCCCTTTAAGGCAGTGGTGAGTAAAGCTATGTTATACAAGGAACCTGTAGAGGGAGCTTTAGAGTAATGTAACTTCAACCACTCATCAGTTAAACTCCATGGTAAACAACTAATAATCTAGAAACTAAACTAGCACTGACAGCTGTATTGGTGGAAAAACTAATTAAGAAAGAAGACTAAACATAAAGGGCTGGATTACAAGTGGAGCACAAATTAATGTTCCCGCTTGTGCATAATTGGGCTATAAGTTAGAATTTTGTGCTTGCCGGGTTGCGCTCGTATTATGAGTTGACAAGTGCTAAAATCCAAAGTTAGAATATTCTGAGTGCATTCACGTATTCCCCTATAGAAGTCAATGGAGAAAAAAACGTGGGGAAAAAACCTTCTAACACCCCACTCTTGCTCAAAAATTATTGCATATTCTCATTTGCGCTATCCAAACATAAAAATATGAATATTTCATAGTCCAATGTTCTTTACATAGCAGAATATATTCTATTTATTCATAAATACATATATATATATATATATATATATATATATATATATATATATATATATATATATATAAAAATGGTATTTTGTTGTAATATATATCTATACCTATATAAATACATGTTATATATAGGAATATATATATATATATATATATACAGAAATATCTATATCTATATATATATATATATATATATATATATATATGAATATCTATTTAGTAATACATAGAACATATTCTGTTATGTGCAGAACATTGGAATGTGAAATATTTACAGTAAATACCTTGTTAAAGCCTTTATTAAAAAGGAATATTGCATAAATATGTTTTTATATGTTTTCATCTACTTTACTGCACATATATAGACACACACATATATACTGTATATATATATATATATTGATATTCATCTTTTGAGATGTATAAGTATGCATCTCTATGTTAGAGCCCTTTGCCTGCCTTTCCTTTTCTAACACCTGAAATCTCATATCTTGGAGCCTTTGGGGTAGATTTATCATAGTGCGAGCGGACATGATACGATCATGTCCGCTGCACATGGATAAATGCTGACAGTGTTATCATTGCACCAGCAGATCTTGTGAACTGCTGGTGCAATGCCGCCCCCTGCAGATTTGCGGCCACTAGCAGGGGGTGTCAATCAACCTGATCATATTCGATTGGGTTGATTTCTGTCCGCGGCCTCAGAGCAGGATGAAAAGTTATGGAGCAGCGGTTTTTAGACCGCTGCTTCATAACTTCTGTTTCCGGCGAGCTTAAAGGCTCGCGCGGAAACAGGGGCATCAAACTCCATACAGAGCTTGATAAATCGGCCCCTTTCCGTGCAATATTTATTTGAATAATTTTTATTAGATAGTGTTATTATGAGTGTAACTGTACTTTGTTATGTATTTTTGATGTGTTTTGTGAAACTTTTTAGTTTAGCAAAACAGTTAACCATAGGTCTGAGGACACGGTAATCATTCTAGCGTAAATCGCGATTGTGCTGAAGTGATCGCATTTACTTTCAATTTGTAATACCAGCGCAATTTAAACTGTGTGAAAACTATCGCGATAACACGAAATGACTTGCGCACAAACGTTTGTACTCCACTCGTAATCTGGCCATTTATTTTTTCTTTGTGGACACTATTATTTTCTATTTGATGGGCTACCACACAGCAGTCGTATTACTGAGTTGACTACAGAATTTTCTTTGCCGCAGTAGAAAAAGCAAAGGTTATACATACAATATGGTTAAAAAAGAGATCTGTCAGGAATTATGCAAAGAACTCTTGCTGTGCCTTACATTTTGCTTTCATTAAATATGTCATTTCTGCCTTCTGGTCTCAGCATTGCACACTTAATGCATCAATCACACAGTCCTTTTATCATGTATCTGTAATGCTACAAGGAGAATCATTACAATCATAACAAATAATGCTTTGTAGGCCCATAAAGCATATTAGCTTTTCTATAACTCTATTCCAAGATTCCCTTCTCTCATAAAGCCTGATTCTAAAATCTTTGCTGGGTAAGACTGTTTTTTTTACGCTGTCACTTGCAGGGGCTACCCTCAGGTAAATCTATTAAAAAATGGGCTATCCTTGCAGGTTGTAAGATGCCTCCTATAGAGAGTAATGGAAATCTCCTGAAAGGGATACTTTGCTGGGGAGAACGAGTGTTCTGTAACAAATCCTGCAGCCAATCCAAATCAGATTACTCTTCTTTAAAGTATAGTACCTTACAATCGCCTGCATTTTCGTATACATGTCTTTTTCTATTAGAGTAATAAGTGTTTTGCATATTTTGATACAATCTTACCACCTTGTTGAGTTGCAATCAACTTTCAAACATTTATCATTATCTTACATAGACCTCTGCCAGAAAACCTGAAGTGGAACAGGTTGGCTAGATAGGAGTTTAGCATTGAATACAGTTTTTACATTTTAATGAGCATTAAATAGAGTATTTGTTTTTTAACTTCACTACTGATGTGCAGCCGTTTTTTTCTAATTTCTGCATTTGGGAAGAAAGGACTTTCATGTGAAGGGTCTAGATCTGTTCCGTGATCTAGAATTTCTGAAGTTCTCAGTTCTGGAATAAGTGGAAAAGAAATTTGAGGGCAGAGGGTTTGTGTGTGGGAGGTTGATAATAAGATCTTTTGAGTGAGTTGGATGGACGGCTTGTCAAAAACTCTATTCTGCTGATAGCAAATTTTCTTAGTAGAAGATTTTATTTTATTTAAAAAATTGAAGGTGTTGAGATAGTTGCTAAAATCTTTTAATCCAGACTTGCCAAAATGGAGGCCATCAGCAAAAACCTCTGAGGAACGCTCTTCTTCTCTGAGTTGCCGTAGCAATATTGGCATTCCGTAACATATCTCTGAATCCATTGTCTTATAATGTATGGCATTAAAGTGAAATTATTAAAAATGGCTTCTTCAGAGAGTTCAAATAAATTTGTGATTGACCCAAGGGTATCTATAACCCAATCTTGGCATGAGTTAAGTTAGCGCTTAGGCCATTTCTTACATTAAAAATGGTATTGTCAATGAAATTAAGTAAATTCATATCTATCTCAGGTGTTAAATATGTTTTATATCGATGGATGCTGGATTTCCTCCGGGTCTAAAATAAATCTCAACCTGATTATCAATTAAATGAGGTGAGTTAATTGGAAAGAAATAATTTAGTGGAAAATATTTAGCGTTTTTTAAGTTTTGGTGAATCACCATATGTTGAACTGTCTTATAGTTCTGGAGAGTATAAAGTTTGCAATGATGAAATAGAATTGTCACCAAAATTTTTGTAGGGGCTCGTTGACTTGAATGTAGAATCAAAGTCTACTTTTCGTTTATGTCTGAAACATATGAGAGTTATATTCTCTGAATTAAAATCTAAGGAATTTTTATTGTCATAAAAATCTTAATCGGATAGAATAAAAGGTTTAATATCTGAACATTGCATGCTTCAAACTCCCTTAGATGACATTTTAATAGGAATTTTATTTGATTTTTGAGTGATATGTTTCCTCTTGTGAGAAGCTTTTTTTATATATATAACAGAGTGATTGTCATTAGAAACTTCTGTTGAAGAATGCATTTGTTTGATTTGGTGTATAAGATTTCGCATAGATGTGTTAATCATATTTTGAACAGCATGCTCAGATATATTTTGAGAAAATTCTTGAAACACACTATAAAATTAATATATAACAAGAATAGAAAAAAACAACACTGTCCTCTACCTGTAGAAGAATCTCATATAAAACCTATCTATGGGACATATTCTACACCAGAAAAAGGCAATCTGTGGAACAACATACAATTTATTAAATGTCCAAAGTGTAGTTTATTAGCTGCAGATATTCTTCATTTATTGGGGGTTGTCCAAAAATTAAATAATTTTGTTACAAAATAATATTTTGGCTCAATGACATTTTAAATAAAAAAAATATTGTAACATTAGATCAAATAATATTCCTATAGATCAATTCCTAGATCAACAATCGGAAACAATTGGAAAATACTGTAAAATGATAAATATTGAAATGTTGGCAGCGAGTAATGTAACTTTCAAGAAATGGAAAGCAAGACAAGAGCCAAAGTTTATTAAATGTATTCATGTTATTCAAAAACAACTTATAATAGAACAGTTTAACACGCCCATGAACAATGAACAAGAAGTCAAACAATTCTTTTAAAAATGGACAGCGCTTATTAAATCCCATCCTGAAAGAGAACAAATTCAATTAATGTTTCCTTTAAAATATATAGACTTAGACTATATAGCAATAGGACTATAATGAAAGAGAGAGAGGTTCCCTTTTTATGTTAGCGGTATATAAAAAGATAAATTCCAACAATGTGGACATATATTTGAAATGCACATGGAACTGCTTTCCCGGCTGCTATGAAATCAATATGGCAGCATAATGGACTTGCCCAGGAAAGATAGAACTGCCTTTAATCTTGTATGTCACCTATTTGCTGTCATATCTTTCTGTAGAGAAGATAATGCAGAGGGGATACTGATCTAAGCAGTTCATAGAAGCACAGCAGAAATACTCAAATTAGAAAAACAGCTTTTAGCAGCCGGTACAGCACTACAGGTTAAAGAAGTACTAACCAAGAAGGCTTCTGTTACTATAAAGAGAGAACTACCAATTTGGGGGCTGTATTAGAGATCAAGGACTGACACTGCCATATCTAGTCACTCAGCAAGTCCCCATACTGAAGTGAAAATGAATTGTTCAAGAGAGGAGGAAAATGACAGCAGGATCAAGCAAGCTCACTTTACAGCAAATGACAGGCTTGACTGAACCAAACCCTGTGAGCCTATCTCTGTCTCCTGTAAAGGAAGGATTGCCATTTGAACTCCTTCAAGATGATCAAAGACAGATCATCTGGTTAACAGATGGATCAGATACTGTGCATAATGACAAAAGAAAATGGATGGCTGTAAATATAACTTTGCAAAGGATGTGGTGTTATAACAAACTAAAAGAAAATGTAATACAATGGACTTTAAATGTATCATCCAAAAGAAGCATTGGTTTACTGAAAACAGCAATGAAAATTGACACACGTCCACTGACATTTTGAGATTCAGTAATATTGTTTAATTAGGCTTTTATGACTGATTTGGTTAATTTTAGTACTACATAGCCATAAGCCTGGATTACAAGTGGAGCACTATTAATAGTGCAGAGTGTGCTATTCATTTCTTGGTTGTGTGCAAAGAATATGGGTTTACAAGTCAATAGTAAAACGTTTTACCAGAGAATGTTAGCATTGCAATATTTAAGTGTTTCCTATACCTGCATATAGTGCAAGGCGAGCTATCAACGCTCATATCACTAGCACTGAGTTACGTGTTGTTCTCAAGCACAACCCATAATTGCACTGAAGAAATTAGTGTGCCTGGAGACATACACACGTATATATTTATACATACATACAATGTAAAATAGAGGTTTATTATTAAAAAATGTGTTAACAGTAATTTAAGTGGATATTGTATATGACAAGGTGCTTGAAGAGGAACGGCTCAACATTGTATGTGTATGTGTGTAATGTATATATATATATATGTGTGTGTGTGTGTGTGTGTGTGTGTGTGTATATATATATATTCTAGGCGATAAGCCTGTCCAGAGGGCAGTCTATGTTTAAAAAACAAACAAACCCTCAAGCTAAAGTTACAAAAAATAAACAAGTAAAATTACAGAAAAAAATAAACAAAGCTATCAAAAATAAAAAATGTAAACCTAAACTAATACCCCTATAAAAATAAAAAATCCTCCCAAAATAAAAACACCCCCTAATCTAATACTAAACTACCAATAGCCCTTAAAAGGGCCGTTTGTAGGACATTGCCTTAAGTTAAACAGCTCTTTTACATTTAAAAATTACTAAATCCCCCCTAACAGTAAAACCCCCCACCCACCAAAGCCCCAAAATAAAAAAAAACCTAACACAAAAAAAACTTAAACTAGCCATTGCCCCTAAAGGGGCATTTGTATTGCAATCAGCTCTTTTACAGCCAAAAACACTAATCTAAAAAAAAAAGTTACCCCCAAAAAAATAAACACTAAGACTAAGCCCCAAATAGGTATTTACCATTCCTGAAGTCCGGCAGAGGTCTTATTCCAGGCGGCTCCATCATCATCTATCTTCATCCGGAATGAAGGCGATGATGAGCGGAGTTGCGGAGCTGTCTTCCCCGATGCGTGGATCCTCAGTGGCGGTCCTCAATGGCGGTGGTCCTCTGCGGCGTGGAGGCTCCTCACCATCTGAAGTCTATCATATATTGAAGATTGAATGCCACATTAACATGACGAGCAATAATGCCCCATACTAAAACTCTTGATATCCATCAATATCCAGCAATTCAAATGTCTAGCCAAGTCACCTCTATAACTTATAATAAAGATTGATCTCAATGTCTTAACAAGATAGCTATAAACATTACCCCTAATGAGGCTATCCATATAGGATGATCACTAGTCACATGGGACTCAGAAACCATAGCAAGGACTGGATGGCTGTTATGTGACCATTGTGTGTGAATGTTTAAAGTGAATATTACTAAGTGTGATGTCACAATAAAAACATATTAAAAACACACAACAATAAGGCATACAGGCTGCATTCCGGTTGATTCCGAAAATGGCAGGGTGGTGAAAGAATCACCATTTTCAGAACCCACCTGGATGCAGCATGGGCAAACCCGAAGCCTTAAAAAGAAAAAAAACACACAACCACCCGCACAAAATAACTAAAAAACACTTAACATAAGTCAAATATTACCCCTAAACCGCCAACCCCCCCATATCACAGTAAACCTAGTTAATCTATTAACCCCTAAAGCGCAAAACCCCCACATCGCAATAAACCCATTTAATCTATTAACTCTTAAACTGCCAACTCCACACATCTCAAGAAATCTAATTAACCTATTAACCCCTAAACCGCCAAACCCCCACATCGCAATAAATCTAATTAATATATTAACCCCTATACCTCCAACCATAATGCAAATAACTAATTTAATTACTAAGCCTCTAACCTAACACCCCCTAAGTTAACCCCAATTACTACTAAATTACAATTAAAATAAAAAAATCCTACCATTAAATTACAAAAAATAAAAGAAGTCTAACATTACAGAAACAAATAAACAAAAATAAAAAAAATATACCTAATCCCTATGAAAATAAAAAAGCCACCCAAAATAAAAACACCCCATATCTAAACTACCAATAGCCCTTAAAAGGGCCTTTTGTAGGGCATTGCCCTAAGTTAAACAGTTTTTTACATTTAAAAATTACTAAATCCCCTCCTAACAGTAAAATCCCCCCACCCACCAAACCCCCCAAAATAAAAAAAACTAACACTAAAAAAACATAAATTACCCATTGCCCCTAAAGGGGCATTTGTATGGGCATTGTCCTTAAAAGGGTATTCAGCTCTTTTACTGCCCTTAAAGGGGCAATCAGCTCTTTTTCAAGCCCATTAAATCCCTAATCTTACAAATAAAAAAAAAAATCTTAATAGGTACTCGCCGTTTCTGAAGTCCGGCGGAGAAGGTCTTCTTCCAGGCAGCTCCATCATCTTTTATCTTCACCTGGAGCGAAGGCGGTACAGAGTGGGGGTGTGCGGAGCTGGCTTCTCTGATGCACGGATCCTCAGCGGTGATCCTCAACGACGATGCGATGTGGGGAGTTGGCAGTTTAAGAGTAAATAGAGTAAATAGATTTATTGCAATGTGGGAGTTTTGCACTTTAGGGGTTATGGGGTTAATAGATTAACTAGGTTTATTGCAATGTGGGGGGTTGGCAGTTTAGGGGTTAATATTTTAATTATGTTAAGTGTTTTTTAGTTATTTTGTGCGGGTGGTTGCGTGTTTTTTTCTTTTTAAGGCTTCGGGTTTGCCCACGCTGCATCCAGGTGGGTTCTGAAAATGGTAGGGTGGTCTTAGAATCCACCTTTGGTGGATTCTTTCACCACCCTGCCATTTTATTCTTTCACCACCCTGCCATTTTCGGAATGAACCCAGGATGAAGCCTGTATGTCTTATTGTTGTGTGTTTTTGATATGTTTTTATTGTCACATCACACTTAGTAATATTCACTTTAAACCTTCACACACAATGGTCACATAACAGCCATCCAGTCCTTGCTATGGTTTCTGAGTCCCATGTGACTAGTGATCACCCAATATGGATAGCCTCATTAGGGGTAATGTTTATAGCTATGTTGTTAAGACATTGAGATCAATCTTTATTATAAGTTACAGAGAAGACTTGGTTAGACATTTGAATTGCTGGATATTGATGGATATCAAGAGTTTTAGTAAGGGGCATTATTTTTCGTCATCTTAATGTGGTATAAACAGTTTTTGCCCTGCTATATACCATCGGGTTTTTGTCGGTAAGGCTTGCGGGGCTAACAAGCCTTTTTTTCCTACCGCTCCCTTAAGACAACGCTGGTATTATAGGTTTTTTTAAACCCGGAGTTAGCCACAAAAAGGTGAGCGTAGAGCAAAATTTAGCTCCACATCTCACCTCAATACCAGCGTTGCTTACGGTAGCGGTAAGCTGGCTAAACGTGCTCGTGCGCGATTTCCCCATAGGAAACAATCAGGCTGAGCTGGCTGAAAAAAAAGTCTAACACCTGCAAAAAAGCAGCGTCCAGCTTCTAACGCAGCCCCATTGTTTCCAATGGTGAAAATAAATCTATGTCTACACCTAACACCCTAACATGAACCCCGAGTCTAAACACCCCTAATCTTACACTTATTAACCCCTAATCTGCCGACACCTACATTATATTATTAACCCCTAATCTGCCGCTCCAGACACCGTCGCCACCTACGTTATACTTATGAACCCCTAATCTGCTGCCCCCAACATCGCCGCCACCTACATTATAGTTATTAACCCCTAATCTGCCCCCCAACGTCACCACAACTATATTAAATTTATTAACCCCTAATCTTCCAACCCCAAGTCGCCGCTACTATATTAAATTTATTAACCCCTAAACCTAAGTCTAACTCCCCTAACTTAAATATAATTTAAATTAAACGAAATAAATGTAACATAATTAAATAAATTAATTCTATTTAAAACTAAATACTTTGTATTTATTTTAACTAGGTACAATAGTTATTAAATAGTTATTAACTATTTAATAACTACCTAGCTAAAATAAGTACAAAATTACCTGTAAAATAAATCCTAACCTAAATTACAATTACACCTAACACTACACTATCATTAAATAAATTACCTAAACTACCTACAATTAAATACAATTAAATTAAACTAATTACGAAAAAACCCCACTAAATTACAGAAAAAAAAAAGGATTACAAGAATTTTAAACAAATTACACCTAATCTAATCCCCCTAATAAAATAAAAAATCCCCCCAAAATAATAAAATTCCCTACGCTATACTAAATTACAAATAGCCCTTAAAAGGGCCTTTTGCAGGGCATTGCCTCAAAGTAATCAGCTCTTTCACCTTTAAAAAAAAATACAATACCCCCCCAACATTAAAACCCACCATCCACACACCCAACCCTACTCTAAACCCCACCCAATCCCCCCTTAAAAAACCTAACACTACCCCCATGAAGATCTCCCTACGTTGAGCCGTCTTCACCCAGCCGGGCACAAGTGTACCTCCAGAGGGGCAGAAGTCTTCATCTGATCCGGCCAGAAGAGGTCCTCCAAGCAGCAGAAGTCTTCATCCAAGCGCATCTTCTATCTTCATCCATCCGGAGCAGAGCAGGTCCATCTTCAATCCAGCCGGCGCGGAGCCATCCTCTTCAAACGACGTCCTAACACTGAATGAAGGTTGCTTTAAATGATGTCATCCAAGATGGCGTCCCTTGAATTCCGATTAGCTGATAGGATTCTATCAGCCAATCAGAATTAAGGTAGGAAATATCCTATTGGCTGATCCAATCAGCCAATAGGATTGAAGTTCAATCCTATTGGCTGATTGGATCAGCCAATCGGATTGAGCTTGCATTCTATTGGCTGTTCTAATCAGCCAATAGAATGTGAGCTCAATCCTATTGGCTGATCCAGTCAGCCAATAGGATTTTTCCTACCTTAATTCCGATTGGCTGATAGAATCCTATCAGTCAATCGGAATTCAAGGGACGCCATCTTGGATAACGTCATTTAAAGGAACCTTCATTCAGTGTTAGGACGTTGTTTGAAGAGGATGGCTTCACATCGGCTGGCTTGAAGATGGACCTGCTCCGCTCCGGATGGATGAAGATAGAAGATGCCGCTTGAATGAAGACTTCTGCCGCTTGGAGGACCTCTTCTGGCCGGGTCGGATGAAGACTTCTACCCCTCTGGAGGTCCACTTGTGCCCGGCTGGGTGAAGACGGCTCAAGGTAGGGTGATCTTCAGGTGGGAAGTGTTAGGTTTTTTAAGGGGGGATTGGGTGGGTTTTAGAGTAGGGTTGGGTGTGTGGGTGGTGGGTTTTAATGTTGGGGGGGTATTGTATTTTTTTTACAGGTGAAAGAGCTGATTACTTTGGGGCAATGCCCCACAAAAGGCCCTTTTAAGGGCTATTTGTAATTTAGTATAGGGTAGGGAATTTTATTATTTTGGGGGGATTTTTTATTTTATTAGGGGGATTAGATTAGGTGTAATTAGTTTAAAATTCTTGTAATTCTTTCTTTTTTTTCTGTAATTTAGTGGTTATTTTTTCGTAATTTAGTTTATTTAATTTAATTGTATTTAATTGTAGGTAGTTTAGGTAATTAATTTAATGATAGTGTAGTGTTAGGTGTAATTGTAATTTAGGTTAGGATTTATTTTACAGGTAATTTTGTACTTATTTTAGCTAGGTAGTTATTAAATAGTTAATAACTATTGTACCTAGTTAAAATAAATACAAAGTTGCCTGTAAAATAAATATAAATCCTAAACTAGCTACAATGTAACTATTAGTTATATTGTAGCTATCTTAGGGTTTATTTTATAGGTAAGTATTTAGTTTTAAATAGAATTAATTTATTTAATTGTAGTAATTTTATTTTGTTTAATTTAAATTATATTTAAGTTAGGGGGGGTTAGGGTTAGGTTTAGACTTAGGTTTAGGGGTTAATACCTTTAAAATAGTAGCGGCGACGTTGGGGGTGGCAGATTAGGGGTTAATAAAATGTAACTAGTTTTTGCGAGGCGGGAGTACGGCGGTTTAGGGGTTAATATATTTATTACAGTGGCGGCGATGTCCGGTCAGCAGATTAGGGGTTAATATATTTATTTAAGTGTTTCCGATGTGGGGGACCCTCGGTTTAGGGGTTAATAGGTAGTTTATGGGTGTTAGTGTACTTTTTATCACTTTAGTTAAAGGGACAGTATAGGCCAAAATAAACTTTCATAATTCAGATAGAGCATGTAATTTTAAACAATTTTCCAATTTACTTTTATCACCAATTTTGCTTTGTTCTCTTGGTATTCTTAGTTGAAAACTTAACCTAGGAGGTTCATAAGCTAATTTCTTAGACCTTGAAGCCCACCTCTTTTCAGATTTCATTTTAACAGTTTTTCACCACTAGAGGGTGTTAGTTCACGTATTTCATATAGATAACACTGTGCTTGTGCACGTGAAGTTATCTGGGAGCAGGCACTGATTGGCCAGACTGCAAGTCTGTCAAAAGAACTGAAAAAAGGGGCAGTCTGCAGAGGCTTAGATACAAGATAATCACAGAGGTTAAAAGTATATTATTATAACTGTGCTGGTTATGCAAAACTGGGGAATGGGTAATAAAGGGATTATCTATCTTTTAAAACAATAAAAATTCTGGTGTAGACTGTCCCTTTAAGAGTTTTATGTTCCGGCGTTAGCCCATAAAACTCTTAACTACTGACTTTTAAATTCGGTAGGAGTCTTGACAGGAGAGGGTCTACCGCTCACTTCTTCCAAGACTTGTAATACCAGCGTTAGGCAAATCCCATTAAAAAGATAGGATACGCAATTGAAGTAAGGGGATTTGCGGTGGCCTTGAGTCACAGAAGAAAAGTGAGCGGTGAGCCTGTACCTGTCAGACTCGTAATACCAGCGTTAGGAAAAAGGCAGTGTTGGGACCTCTCAACGCTGCTTTTTAAGGCTAACGCCAAACTCGTAATCTAGGTGCATGAATTTTACTATGAGATATTTTGTGGGTCATGAACACCTATGTACCTTTAATTTGTGACCGCTGTTTGGGGTTTCCGTGCTTGTAAACTGCTCTTTTGATTAATAATATCTAATTTAGGATTATATTTGCATTTGTGGCATGCCGTTCCAGTTATAGACATGGTATTGCCCTTATTCGCTTTGAGTATAAAGGAACATTAGACACATAGGGTGAGTATAGGGGTAATGGTAGCAGAGAGGGAGGGGAGTAGCTGTGAGGTGATAGGGTCAAGGGGACAGGTAGTGAGGTGAGAGCGCAGTATAAGTGCCGAAACTTATTCCTCAGTAACAGGGGAGAATGAGCTAAGTTTAAGGTTATGTGTGTTGTGGTTGATTGAGAGCATTTGAGGGGGTGAGAGAATGGAATTATGTTGAGAGCTGATTTAGTTTCTGATGAGGTCAATTTTGTAAATGAAGTGGCTGGCAAAGTCTTGAGCTGACAGAAATGTTGTATTAGCAGGTGTGGGAGGGCGGAGAAGAGTATTGAAAGTGGAGAACAGACATTTTGGATTTGAAGAAAGATTAGAGATAAGAGTAGAGAAGTAATGTTGCATATGGAGATTAAGGGCAGAATAGTAGGAGTTCAAGATGATTTTGTAATGAAGAAAATCAGCTGAACTCCAAGATTTTCTCCAGTGCTGTTCAGCAGTACAGGAACATCTGCGTAGGTACAGTGTCAGAGGAGTATGCCAGGGCTGAGGATGAGTGTGCGATTTTTGAGCTATGGTAAGAGGGGCCAGATTGTCAAGGACAGATGTAAGGGTGGAATTATAGTGGCAGATAGATTGGTCAGGGCAGGAAAAGGAGGAGAAGGATGAGAGGAGAGGTTCGAGGGAATTAGCAAGCTGTTGCTGATCTAATGACATAATGCTTCTGTGAAGTTTGGTATGAGGAGTAGAAGAAGGGAGAGTTGTAGGGAGGGATGATATGTTGCAAGTAAGGAGATGGTGGTCAGAAAGAGGAAAAGGGGAGTTTGTGAAGTTTGAGAGAGTGCATCGATAGCTAAAGATCAGGTCAAGGGAGTGACCGTTGGTGTGAGGGGGAGAATCAGTCCATTGTGACAAACCGAAAGAGAAAGTGAGTTGCAGAAGTTGTTGACCTCAACACGTATAGAGAGAGGAGAGAATAAGCGAATCATGTGGGTTTTGAATGAGAAAAATGTGAGGGAAGAGAAACAAAAAAAGTTCATCGTTCTGGTGGCCACATCGATTGTGCGGGGAAATTTCTTACCAGCTGTGAGTACAAGCAGAGGAAATTCACCATGTGGGTACATGTAATTAGAGGTCAATGTGTTAACAACTTATTGAGCAGGAAAGCACCCTGTGATTTGGGCCTTGCTAATTAGAGTTAATTAGAATTAATTAGAGTTAATTAGATTGGTGAATTGGGCCTGCTGAATTGCCAACCAGTCCGTATATCACTTAAAAGTGATGCAGTCCCATACAGCATTACCACTCCTCATAGAATTCCGTTCCCGCTCATGCCTCAAGTGGAGAAGGAACTTCTGCGTATGAAGAATATGGGAGTTATTGAAGAGGTTGTTAAAGAAACTGACTGGTGTGCCCCAATTGTGCCTGTTGTGAAGAAAAATAGGAAAGCATGCATCTGTGTAGACTTGAAAAGACTGAATGAGGCAGTGAAGAGAGAGAGATATGTGCTGCTGATGCTTGAAGACATAGCTCTAAAACTGGCTGGGGCAAAGTTCTTCTCTACACTGGATGCTTCCAGCAGCTTCTGGCAGATACCTCTAGATCCACAGTGGCGCAAACTGACTACCTTAATTACACAGGTAGGTTGGTTTTGCTTCTGCAGACTCCGCTTCTGGATATTATCTGCTCCTGAAATATTTCAAAGAGAGATGAGTTCCCTCCTCAGGGACCACAAGGGCACGGCAGTCGTCATGAACAACATTTTAGTGTATGGGTCTAAATTGGAAGAACATGATCAGCGATTGAGCTATGTGCTGCAGACCATTAGAGAGTCCGGGCTGAAATTAAATAAAGAGAAATGCTATTTTAGAAAATCTGAGTTATGTTACTTTGGGCATATCATCAATGGAGATGGCATCAAGCCGGACCCTGATAAAATCCTTGCTATTGAACAGATGAAAAGTCCTTCTGATGTACATGAGCTGAAACAAATATTGGGCCTTGTGAATTATGTGGGCAGGTTCCTTCCAGATTTATCCACAGTACTATACCCTATCACAGAGTTGTTGCAGAAGGATGTTGCCTGGGTCTGGGGTCCTTCACAGGAAGAAGCTTTTGTACAGGTCAAGTTCTTGCTGGGGTCTGCTCCAGTTTTAGGGTTCTATGACCCTTCTAAACAGACTGTGGTTAGTACTGATGTGAGCAGTTATGGGCTAGGGGCCACCCTCCTGCAGCTGAATGAGAACAAACTACAGCCCATCGCCTACTGTTCCCGTACACTGATGGCTGCTGAGTCAAAATACTCCCAAATTGAAAAAGAGTGACTGGCTGCAGTTTGGACCTGTGAGCGCTTACAGCATTACTTAGCGGGTTTAGAGAAATTTAATCTGGAGACTGACCATAAACCGCTAGTCCCTCTAATCAACTCCTATGATATTGACAAAACACACCTAAGATGCCAGAGACTTCTGATGAGGCTGCTCAGGTTCAACGTTCAGGCAGTGCATGTGCCGGGGAAATCCCGCTGGCTGCTGCAGAAGAATCTTCAATGGAATCAGATGTGAAAGTGTATGTAGATTCCGTTCTGGCATCCAAATCTATTTCTTCAGGGAAGCTAGAGCAAATAAGAAAGGAGACACGTTTAGATACAGACCTTCAAGAAGTTATTAAGTACATAAAAGAAGGTTGGCCCGAGAGCTGGGCAGCCTGGATATCGTCAAGTACTTACCAGTCAGAGAGGTTGTAGCTCACGGAACTGGATAGGTTGGTGCTGTTTCAGGACTGCATTGTTATTCCTGTTAGCATGCGGCAGGAGATGTTAAACAGGATTCATGATGGCCACTTGGGCATTACAAAGTGCAGAAAAAGGACAGCTACTGCAGTATGATGGCCTGGGATCAGTTCTGACATTGCAAGCCACATGTCAAAAAGGTGTGATGAGAGTGGGAGGTGACATCACTAGATGGGGGCGTGGTTTGTAGCCGTTATTGTCTATGTCTCAGTTACTAAGTTAGATGTGTTGTGCAAGCTGCATATTTCTATGCTCTGCAATAAAATAGGGTTGTACCTTCTATGCTGTGTCCTGCATCTCATGACAGAAAGTATTGGTACCGTTGCATTTTAAATGATTGATATTGGTACCCCCTGCATTTAAAAAAAAGACCGACTGGAGTTCGCAATAATGCATGTTGACAAGCCACAGTCCTTCAATTCAATAATAAACATATTTTACATTAAATATGTCTATGAGTGTAATACTTTATTTTAATATGTTATACATGTGTCTTGTTCTAGCTCTAACACTTTACTTCAGGTTTTAAATTGCACTAACTTTTTTAGTGCTGTTATGTGATTCGCTCGACAGAGATGTTTAGCGCTGCTGCAATATCCATTGAAGGGCGCTCCACTTGGCCAGAGCTGGGGCTTGTACAGCCAAGCACTCAGTCTTGGTCCTGGGAGTGAGCAGAGAGAGTGAAAACCAAGAAAGTTCAGGTATTAACTGCAGTTAGTTGGTGGCCTAGGATTAGGAGTAATCCCTTCATGAGATGCACAGGGTTGAAGAGCTCTCCAAGATAATCCTTCTCTACTACTGGGTGGGGCAACAGGTGCTTCCTTGCAGGTACCGAGTTTTGACCTTTAATACCTCTTGGTATATGTTTTTTATAAGTTATGCAAAAATTTTTAGTAAGTTCAGATTTTTTTACCTAATAAACTTTAATAAATGCAACTGATACTCCCAACTCTTGTGGCTCTTGTGAGTCTTTCTTATGTGTATAAAGTGGAGGTTTGTGGTGATTATGCAACGGAATGAATAGATTAATCATTATGTATATAGTAGCTGCTTGATCTTTTCTCTTTGTTTATATGCTACATGTCTTTGTAATTGATAAAAGAATAAAAAAATAAAATGAAAAGACATCTGGGTTTTAGAGTCTATTCTCTCCTTCAGGCTGTGCTATGGAGGGCTGAGTCTCTGGGAGGTACAGTGGTGTGTTGCTAACGTTTATGTTTATTTTCAGTAGCAGATGGCTTAATTCTTTCTTGCCTATTTGTTCTTCACCCAAGGGACCTTCCTATCCACTATCATTCTTAGCACATTCTTCTTTCTGGACCACTTAACCTTTTCATTGCCAGTTTGGTAACACACTCTATTTGGTAATGTACTAAGGATAATATGAAGCTCAGATGTAAAAGTTAAGAGATACCCAAACACATGACATGCCCATCCCCCCTTTTCCTACACCTAATCAGGGACCAATGTTAGGTAGCATAAGCTCTAAGCCATGAACATTCATAAAAAAAAATCGTTAAAACCGAATATTTAAAAATGTTAAGAATGCAAACAATGACAGGAATTTTGGTAGAGAGCAGCTAATGTCTATTGATTTAAATAATTTACATTTACCACGTGATCTCTGCTGCATCGTTTCCTTTAACTAGAAAGAAAATATCCTATTGTTTGTGTGGAGGTTCATACAAATGTCTATATTTATTGCAAAGATTTAAATGCATTTTAGGTGGATCCTACATGTTAAATCAGTTTCTCAAGCTCTGTAACAAAAAGGAATAATAGAATAATGCTGAAATTGTGTCTGTTCCTGCAAAATGTGGGATTAAATTAACTCTTACATGTAAATATACTGTAAGTTGGTAGAGAGCTACACATTGGTTTTGTGTGTTTACTAAGGCAGTGCTTTGACATGACTCTGATTTTCCTTTTATACTAACACAGGACAGCAGGAGCCTACCGCTGTGTTAGTTTTATGCAGTACAGCATATGATTAGAAGTGTCATTGTAAAAAATAAAACAAAATGTGTAGCAGCAAAACTCTTTTCTATAGTTATATAGGGCATTTAGTTAAAGTTACGCACCTATATATGCCCACTTAACTTCCAACCAATCCTTGATCTCCTATTGGCCCAGATGATCGAAAATGGGACCGGACGGCGAAATATTCCAAAAGATCCACCCATATGTAGAGCCAGCCTGTCGAAATATTCCAAGCTCCTGACATTGCCGAGAGGCGTTTACTATACATGCCATTGGTCAGCAATGCTGGCTATAGATAACACCCTGCATCGTAGTCCATAATGGTGATGTATAGTAAAGGATTCCTTTAAATAGAACTGTTGTGCCTAACCACTAATTCTAATACTCCTAAACTGAAGTACCCCACAATTGCAAACACAACACTAATAAATATCTAAACCGCCACTAGCCCACCTTAAGTACTTTCCTATTAATCCCTATAACGCCACTAGCTCACCTCAACTACTATACTATTAACCCGTATAACGCCACTAGCCCACCGCAAGTACCTATCCTATTAACCCCTATACCTCCACATACGCACCACAAGTACCTATCCTATTATCCCCTAAACCTCCACATACCTACCACAAGTACTATCCTGTTAACCCCTATAACACCACTAACACCCCCTTAAACTACTATACTATTAACCCCTATAACGCCACTAGCCCACCACAAGTACTATCCTAATAACCCCTATACCGAAACATACCCACTGCAAGTACTTTCTTATCACCCCCTATTCTGCCACTAGCCCACAACAAGTACCTATCCTATGAACCCCTATCCCGCCACATACCCACTGCAAGTACCTATCCTATTAACCCCTATACTGCCACTAGCCCAACGCAAGTAGCCTACACTGTTAACAATAAACCGCAACAATCTAAAACACAATCTAACCCTATTTTACCTAACACCTAAACCCCCTCTAAACTAAACCCCCTAAATTACATGGGGGGGGGGAATCTAAGTTACAATAAAAAAAAAATCTAAGTTACAGAAAATAAAAAAATACAGTATCCAAAATAATAATAATAATAATAAAAAGTATACCTAACACTAAGGCCTCATAAAAAAAAACCAACAAAAAAAAAACCCTAAACCCTAACACTAAAATAAAATACAATAGCCCTTAAAAGGGCCCTTTGGAGGGCATTGTCCTAAAGATTATTCAGCTCTTTTACAATTAAAGGGACAGTAAATGTAATAAATAATGTGCACAAAGTACAGAATTATGTAACATTATCTTAGTAACAGCTTTAAAAAAAGCGGATTGCAGGCACACTGTGATCACTGAATGTAGCGTGCTCCCACTACCAGACCAGAGTGGGAGTGCGCTACATTCAGTTCAATAGTGCGTGTGATTAGACAGCTTTTGAAAAAGAAGACATGATCAGAAGAGCCTGGAGAGGAGACCAGGTAAGGGCAACTTTGAGGGCTAAAACCAATCAAATATTTAGATTTTTAAAGCTGTTGCTAAGAAAAAAAAATTACAAACCTCCCTCTACAATACAAGTTATCCCTCACCCCCTAAATAAAATCTACCTAAAAATCTATCCTAAAAAAATAAAAGTTAAAATAAAAAAGCAAAAAAAAAAGCTCTGACTAACCCCAAAGGTTTTACTCACTGATCAAAAATCCGGTTCCACTTGATCCAACATCGGCCCCTCTTCATCCCAGCTACTGGGGCTGGGGGCCCATCTTCGTATCGGTGGAGGTAGACTTTGGCGGTCTCTTCCACAATAATCATCCATCCATCCTGGCACCAGGGGCCCATCTTCCCAGAAACTGACTTTGGCGGCCTCTTCCACCACCTCCGCTCGGCATCTTTTTTTTTCGTCTCTCTTTCTCGAGCCCTAGTCTTCATGCGGTTGCTGCTGCACACTGAATTTCCAGAAGCGCTGAACCCCTTTTTATAGGGGTACTGCTTCATCCCTATTGACTTTTTTTTATATCAGCTAATCCCTTATTTTTTAAAATACTTACCTTTTCAAATCTGGCTTTCTCCAATCGTTGCGTCTTCCCTTTGGCATCCAGCTCATGGGGCACGCAATGATTGGAGGAAGCAATATTCATCATCCATAAAGAAAGCAGGAGATGCGGGCAAAGTATCAGCGTTATGTTTACCATAACGCAAAGGTAAGTAGTTTAAAAAATAAGTGTCTTTGTAAACTTTAATGAATTAAAGTGCCCCTATTTTTAAGATTATTTTTTGATCCTGGGCTTTAATTCATTAAAGTTTACAATCACTTTAAGTTACAGACGAATTGTGCACACAACACATATAAAATATAGTACAAAGTACAGTTACACTCATAATAGCACCATCTAATACAAATAATTAAAAATATATATATTGCGGGGGCGGAGCTAGCCATCCATGGAGTAAGACGTGTTTAGAGGAAGCTCCTGGCCCTATACCCTTTACAACAGTTATTAATCTTGAAAATTGTCATCAAACTCATGCAATTTAGCATCCCAGAAGGAATAATGACAGTCTTTGAGCGGAAAAAGGACTAGAAGAGCAGTTTATAGGAGATTGCTACGCCACAGATATAACAAGTCATACTAGGGCTGAACCTCTATCAAGATGGCGACCGTCCTTCTCCTATTGAAAAAACTAGAGACAAAACTAGATCACTATTTCCTCGAGTTGCGAGAAACATTTGCCACAGAACGATGTACTATCAGAGTTACAAACAGACCCTACACTGAGAAGCTACAATATCCGATTGATCTGTCGGTTGTCACCCCCCCCCTCAACCGCAAAGATTTGACACTGAAAATGGCGTTTGCCATTCATATTCAGGCGATCCCCAACCCAATACCTCAGTGGATGATGCCCGGTCTCCACGGAAAGTGCTGGCCCTCTCGGGGAGCCCGATCCTCGGAGACTACAGTGATGGACATTCTCCAGAGTCGGAGGAGACGGCTGACATGCTCACTCAGGCTGGAGACGGAAACACTTCTATTATTGCCCCAGCAGCGGAGAGTAAACCCTTGGCAATTAAGCTGAAAAGGAACATTTCTACAGAAACCCTTTGGTATGCTGGCCAAATAAAACCTCAGGGCAGTATTTGGTTGCGGAGTAAGCTATTGCTCATGTCGATGTTTTGGGAAACATGGAGATCCGAGCCGAACCTACTACATTATCCAGCGCTCGTACCCGCCATCACTCTTTTTGCAGACTGCATCAGAAGGGAAATAGGCTGAATCGACTCAGGTCCTGTGTAAAACCTGATTTCAGCGAAGTGTTAATCAGATGCGCTTTGTTAGACTTACAGGTATACGATATCTGGGACAATGTATCTTCATACAGACTTTCACATCAGCCTCATTAACCTTTTAGTTAGCATATGAATGACGACGATATTGTCTGAAAGTGACTTTCCTTATATGTCTAATCACAGTATCATGGACACTCTCCATGTTATTATTTCCCTAATAACCACCGTATTTGCCTACATAGCGCAATGAGAAATACCAGGACACTGGAACTATAGTTTTTCCTTTTAAACACAGCTTTGTTTGGTATAAATATTACCTGATTTTTAAGGTTGAAAGTTTATTCTAATATCTGATGAACAACCCTGCTAAGTCTCCTAAAAGTATTACAAGTTTCCATAGTAGTCGTAGCTCATTTGATTTAATGTCAAGTTTTAAACAGTCCAAAAGCTCTTGTTATTTTTCATATTTAAATATCTGCCTAGTTAGTTGTTGTTTGACGTCATAAAATCTCCTAGATGACATTTATTATACATAATATATAGTTCGCTTAATTGGAGCTATCTGGGTTTACAGCCTTCTTATTCTACCTCCTTAACACACCTATTAGAAGATTGAGAGTGAAGCAGAAGATGATTACCCCTCTACTTAATCTACAGACTTACCCTCCCCCCCTTATATAATCTATAGATTTATATAGGTTTGCATTATGCATAAAACATTATTGGCAAAATCTAATTGAAACCGGACTCCTGCTATTATATTCTGGGCTCTCTTATCCCTCCCATACATAACAGATATAATCTACTATAGTGTGTATGCTGACCCTGATCTGCATTTTTAGCCGTATATGTAGTGAATTTCCCCGCCTGAGGTTTTTCTAGTCATGTATTATACATCACTATGTGGTTAGTATGTTCACGGTATCACTTAAGCTTTAAGTCCATACAAGGGCATATATAGGAAACATCTCTATCTGAGACTACCTGGAACTCCTTATGACTCCATTTCACTTTAAAGTTCACTTATTAGCTTTATTCTTGCAGTGTAGCATGTAAATTACCCTCAAATATTTTTGCTGAGCTGGATGGAGTAATGGGTTTAGTTAATAAGCTACAATACGGGAGTTATATTGGAGGTTTCTACATTACACAGCCATTGGTATGGAGGCTAACTAAGACTAGAGTTCTTGTTCATATCCAGCCTCTATATTTAATGTTCAGTAAAAGGATTCTAGCACAGACACAATGGTTATGGCTGCCAGCACCCTGGACATTATTCCTTGTCATAAGTAAATTCTTCCTGTATCTTCTACCTAATCTAATAGCTAATATTTTCTTGGCTTCATGCCCCCTCTGGAAGATAGTTAGCCCTCATGGAACATGTATATCACTATGCACTAGTGCTTTTGGGTGCTATTTTACTTTTTCTAGACAGATAATTCGCATGGCGCATATACACTATATTCCACTAGTATATCCGTGGTTTATTTTCCCTCATTAACACATTTTGCTCTTCATATTATCCGTAGTAATGTCAGTGAGCATACATGTAATCTAGACTCTCCCTAGTATACTCCAGTTCTTTATAATGTGTTTAATAATTATTGCTGTCTGTATGGGTATACGTGACCTCTCTTTTACCTAAGTGCTGTGTTATATTTATATGTGTTACTGACTTTAATTCTCTGTGACTATACGACTGTTATTCCTAGTTTATCTATGCTCTCACTCACATTTCTAGCACATTATATTTCTCTTGATTGAGCCTCTCTCCTCCCTTTCCCGCCGGTACTTATGCCTGCGGGTCATATCCCTTCTCCCTCTCCAACATCGCCTAGAGGTGGCACTCCCCTAGGAGAGCGGCTCACCCAGAGGTCCCCCAAGCCCCCCAGTCTCCAATTAATCTGACGTCCCCCCTCCATCTGACAATATATTATAGGACTCTAGGCCCCCTCTATAGGAATATAAGGGTTTAGATGAGTTTGATTGTATTTATATTAAGTAATAACACCCTAGTCCCACCTAAATTTGTCCCTGGTGTAGACATACTAACTGGCTCCGCCCCTCCACCCCCCCCACCCCCCCTATTACATTTTGAGCGGCTCTTGCCCGCTGCATCCCTCTTCCCCATATAACTATAGAGTCACCCCCTCCCTAGTTTTACTCTCATATGATTAGCTACCTTACTTGTCTTTGTATATAGCTAGGAGAGGATCATTTTTACTTATATTACATCTGTTATACTCTAAAACAAAACTGAAGTCTCTTTATGTGATAGCCCATATTGTACGGAAATGTTTGCGATACTAGAATATATTGTCTCCTAATTATGCTCTGTACACATTGTTTCATGAATGTTTTGTGACATGCCTTATACCCTGTACTGGTTTTTGACTTCAATAAAAAGATAATTAAAAAAAAAAAAATATATATATATATATATATATATATATATTGCACACAAAGGGCTCAAAGATATGAGGGGGTAAATTTAACAAAGGTTGAGCGAACATGATTCACTGTAGTGAATCATGTCCGCTCGACCTCGCTAAATGGCGACAGTATTAGTTGTCAGCATTTAACATTGCACAAGCATTTCTGGTGAAATAAGTTTATCAAGAACCGCATGCTTGTTTGCGCTTATGGTCGCACAGTACAGTGAACATACAGGAGAAGAACTTATATTTCCAATGCATGCGCTAATGCTCATAGACAAGTACAAGGGGTTTTAGCACTAAAGCACTTAGCAATAAAGAAGAATATTCACCATAGGATCCTTATACCTGGAAATATCACCCCCACCAAAGCTCATCTCTAAAACAGATGCCTTTTTGGAAGTTCTCTAGCCACCTCAAACACCAATAGCAATAGAACATCAGTGGCAAAAGAGTTGAAGAAATGAAGATATCAGCAATAGAGACAATGGCCCATATTTATCAAGCTCTGTATGGAGCTTGAAGGGCTGTGTTTCTGGCGAGTCTTCAGACTCGCCAGAAACACAAGTTATGAAGCAGCGGTCTCAGCAGGCGGACAGGAATCGTCGGAAATCAACTCGATCGAGTACGATCAGGTTGATTGACACCTCCCTGCTGGCGGCCGATTGGCCGTGAGTCAGCAGGGGGTGGCGTTGCACCAGCAGTTCTTGTGTGCTGCTGGTGCAATGTTAAGAGGATACCTAGAGGGAGAGACAGAGGCGCCACATAGAGCAGTATAGTTTGGGCTACAGATGGGTATAAAATGGAGCCTCTAAATCAAAGCCTCTCACCAGATGTTGGGGCACAACCATAGTGCCGTAAAAAGCAGTACGGGACCTTTGCCGTCGCCCGTAAGACACAATGGTATTGTCTGAACACGTGATGGAAAGGCAGGTCACGTATAGACCAATCGGAGGAGCCCCACTACAGCTTGGATACAGATCCGTGAGAAATCAAACAGGAGCACGATATTGGGTGGAGATTGGGTGGAGATATATGAGGATGCAAACAAAAACATACATATCAGTATGCAAATTGTATTACCATGGTGTAATGTACAAGGATTTGCCTGTAGATTAGTCCCACACTGATGTGTGTACATACAGGCAATAACCATGATAAGGGTACCTAAATGAATCCTACAGGCGAATCCTTGTACATTACATCATGGTAATACAATTTGCATACTGCTATGTATGTTTTTGTTTGCATCCTCATATATCTCCACCCAATATTATTGGAGTAGGATCTTATATCCACCATGGTCTTTATATATTCATTTATATTTTTACTTATTTTATGATTTATTATTATATATTTTTTATAATGAGCTCACTTATGTGTACATTGTCCATCACGCTCTTGTACCACACTATATAGTATGAAACAGTAATAATCATACTTTGAAGTTTCTTCTATGGAGGCAGATAATACTTACATACTATATTCTTTCTGGGGGAACTCCCACTGTGTATCATGTGTGTGGACTTCTTCCTGTTATACAGTATATAGGATACGAAGTAATAGATTGCTCACTATACCTCCACTAGGTTTAGTTTAGGTATCTTTGTTTTTTTATATAGATTTTTTACATAGATATTTTACCTATGACCTTATTGTTGTCTCTATGCAGTCAGTGTGTAGTCGTATCGGACATTCCTGTGTGGATATTTTCCATTTTTCCCACATAATTTTTATATATCTATTCACTAACCTAACAATTACAATCTGCTATTTATCCATTATAGGCTGATATTGATCATCTAATTTAGTTTTGGTTTTAATTTGAGTGACTGTCATGATTTATATCACATTGATATACTTCTGTTATACATAGATTTTTAAGCTAATATAAGCCATCCAGGTCTGTGAATTACTCATGTACCAGTATTAAGATTTTTAAGATTAATATATTTTTATTGATTGCAATATCACTGTATTAAACTGTGTTTATTGTGTCACTTTTAGAATTGTATCATAGCTGGTTATACAATTAGAAGAAGCTGTGGCATGCAAACGTCATTCTGACGCCATTGAAGGTGTTGTCAGCAGCCCAGCCCCTGATTGGCTAACTAATGCTATTTTAAGGAGCACGCTTGCATACAGTTATATAGCCTGATGAAACAGCAAGAATTTACGCTGAGAAACGCGTCGCTATTGTAGTTCAAATAAAAGACTATGTTTTACACATATCGTGCTCCTGTTTGATTCCTCACGGATCTGTATCCAAGCTGTATTGGGGCTCTTCCGATTGGTCTATATGTGACCTGCCTTTCCATCACGTGTTCAGGCGTTACCATTGTGTCTTACAGGCGACGTCAAAGGTCCCGTACTGCTTTGCACGGCACTACGGTTGTGCCGCAACATCTGGTGAGAGGCTTTGATTTAGAGGCTCCGTTTTATACCCATCTGTAGCCCAAACCTATACTGCTCTATGTGGCACCTCTGTCTCTCCCTCTAGGTATCCTATTAATCTATTTGTGTTCCGAGAGAGCTGCCACCCTTCGCTTCGCCGACTACCACACTCCATCTGCGGTCCCTAGCGCACCTCCCTGGAAGACTTCACACTACCTCTATTTTTCATGGTGCAATGTTAAATGCGGAGAGCGTATTGCTCTCCGCATTTAGCGAGGTCTTGCGGACCTGATCCGCACTGTTGGAGCAGGTCCGCAAGACCTTTGATAAATAGGGGCCATAGTTCATTGGTGCAAATCACAATAGGTTTGTGTTAATCTAATAACCTTCAACATTGGAAAATCCACACCTTCTGCCCTTTCAACTTGGCTAACAACCAGTAGTATTTTGCTTCCTATTTTATCCTCATTTTCTGTTTGTATGTCTCAGCCAGTGGCATTTTTAAGTTTTGTACTGCCTCCCCCCTCCCCTCACCACCTAGGTTTTAGTCCTTTTTTGGTCATAATATTTTTTAGTCAGGGTGTAACGTGACCTCTTTTTTTTTTACATGACATTTCCAAAGGAAATGTTCACGGGGCTTGCAAAACACTTGCATACACTCAGGTCATATATAAATGAAATAGTGACATTGTAAACAAAAATACTGTTTTTATTTTTGTTTACCAACTGATCTGTTTGTATAGTCTATCTGGGTATTTTATAATTCTGAGTAGTTTTTCTTAATTTTTAATGAAATTGTGTGGATTTGGAACCCTCTAGTTCAAGTTCTATACTTACAGTGTCTTGCTCGCTCCTCTATGTTTGTTGGCTATATGCATGTATGTGGATCTCCTTGACATCACTGCTCGTGTGAAAGCTATGCCAAGCAGTTTAAAAGTTTGTGCCCAGCAGTGGCGGTTCCAGGGAGCAATGGGGCAATTGCCCCCTCCCCATACTGGATGGTACAGCATATGCACTTCCTGGTTGTCATGGGGAGGCCAGGATAACATAGCTCATTTACTAACTGGGGTTTAGTTGCTGCTCGCTGGTTCTTAATCACAACGGACAGTGCGAACATGTTGAGTGCACACACCTCAAACCCCGCCAGACAAAATATGCAAATAAGCTGTCAGTAATGAGCTTTTCTTCTGTAACAGCCCTTTTCATTGATTGAGGAATAAAGTACAGTCAGCAGCACAACAGAAGCTTGACCCCCTAATTAGGCAATACATTCCCCAATTGACCTTAACAGGTAACCATAATAAATACAGAACCACACCAAGATTTGGGTTATAAAGTTAACACCACCCTAAGTGATACACCCAGACCATGTTCACAAACCTCTCCTGGCCCACCAGGAGGTACCCTCACTTCAAACACCACTCTTGAATTAAGGCAAACTCTCCGCCTCATAGGAATAATCACCCTAGAATTCATTCACAGGGAGGGTGGAAGCTTCTTTTCACATGCAGGTCCAGAATGAAGAGACCCTTACTTCCTGGTGTCTTCTGTTATATACCCCTCCACATAACACCACCCACCAACCTCATTCCTGATCCCCACTTTGTTACATTTTGCCTTCCTTGGGGACAAAAGCCTCTCCTTCCATATTTTCATCCAGGGCTGCCTGATTTTCTGTCAGCATCTCACAGCGTTTTTAAATTAGATCTCTTCTGTGCTGTTCTGTGTAATGCAGAGCAGGCTGATTGGCAAGATAGGAATAGCTCATTCCAGACAGCTCATTTGCATATTTTATCTGGCAGGGGTGTGTGCTCTGCATGTTTGCACTGCCCTTTTAAAAGGGCCTCGTGGCAAAATCTGGTGGACACGCTGTAACGTTGAAGTTAGAGTTAGTTAAATAAAGACACTACTTGATTTTATTAGGAACACCGCTCCTACTGAGACTTCAAAAAGTGTTGCCCTCCCCAATCTTCCGCCCTAGGCACGTGCCTTGTCTGCCTAGGTGGTAAATATGCCCCTGTTTTCTTAGCATATGCATATTATTATTTTTTTTCAAACAACAAACATAATAGTCAGTATGTATTATCCAAGGTATTTCTTTCAATTATACCATTGCATTGGCAATCCCTCTGACGAAGTGAAGAGAGTTTCATAAAACACGTAAGGGCGGAGCTACGCAGCATAGTGAAGTCACATCCGGTTTTGCGGTCTAAGTGCACAGAGACCCATACTGGAGCTGTTTTTGTTGCCTGAACGGAATCGCCTTGCTCTCCTTCCATGAGAGTATACCTACACCGGACTTCACAGAACTGATAAGCATACATATCTGTATAGTATACTTCAAAACAGTGTTTGGTTTGAAAATTTCGAACTAACTTTTATGTCAACTAATGAGCTTTGTTGAGTATTGACTGGCTATTACAAGACCCATTGCTTTGTTTTGCTTTATCTGGAGTGAATACATTCTGAACATTACCGTTTTCAACAATAAAATGGGTTTTTAAAATTTTGCTCCCAGTATTCTATCAAACTGGTTCTGCATTTAAGACACTCTGACAGTATCCATCTTTAACACAGTGGGGATATATATCCCACCAGAGTGTATTATATACCTCATACTTATGCGGGTATACCAGGTGAGTAAAATCATTCTTACAATTTTGATACAAAGTGGTGATCATATTACACTATGACACTTTCTTCTCTTTTTGTTTTTAACTTCTTTCTATAACCCTCTGGCTAATTGAGAGCGCTGTCTAACATCTACACATCATATATATATATATGCATATACAGTATATATATATATATATATATATATATATATATATATATATATATATATATATATATATTACCAAAAACATCAGATATATGAAGAAATATTTATTTATGAATAAATAGAACATATTCTTATATGTGAAGAATATTGGAATGTGAAATATTTATATTTTCATGTCGGGTTGGGTATTTTTACACTTTTTTTGCTCCATTGACTTCTATGGGGGAATACGTGCACACGTACGGGATATTCTAAGTTTGGCTTTTTGTGCGCATCGGGTTAGCGGGAATGTGAAAACAATTTGCTTTCAACTCATAATACGAACACAACCTGCGTACTTCTAGCGCAGTTAACGCTCCAAATCTAGCCCATAATACATAAAAACAATATTACAATGTAATAAAATACAAAAACATTGGATATTTGCATAAAATTGAAGATCCACAAATTTTTAGTCCAGTATCTTAAAGGGATAATAAATTCCAAATTAAATGTTTATGATTCAAAAAGGGGATGTCGTTTTTAAACAAGTGCATTTGAGCCCTTTGCAGTCATGTAGATGAAAACATGAAAAAGCATTATTTACTGTAACTATTTCACAATCCAATGCACATAAGGGAATATGTTATATGTATAAATAAATGCATATATATATATATATATATATATAAGTGCGTTGGAGCCCTTTGCAATTAATTAGATGAAAACATGTAAAACCATATTTATGCAATATTCATTTTTAATAAAGTGTTATAGTGTATATCTACTACAAAAATTTGACATTCCAATGTTCTGCACATAGTAGAATATGTTCTAAGTATTTTTAAATATATATATATATATATATATATATATATATATATATATATATATATATATATATATATATATATATATATATATATATATCCTATATAATAAAAGGCCAGGTACTGTATGTTTGTCAGAAGCAGTCATGCGCAGTAGAGACTGCAGAGGACAAACATACCTGGCCTTGAACAACAGAGGAGTGCGCACAGCAGAAGCTGCCTGGTGAGGGCATGGCCGGGCATGGTCAGACAGGACGAGGGGAGTGACCAATGGACGTGACGAGGGGGCATGAAGGGCGTGGCCGATGGGAGAGAACAAAAGAGGTGGGAGACACCAAAAGACAGGAGGGAAAGAGAGAAAGTGAGCAAAAGAGGGGGAAAAGAGAGAGTGCAAAAAAGGGGAGAGAGAGCAAACAAGAGGGGAGAGAGAGAGCAAAAGAGGGGGGATAGAGAGCAAAAGAGGGGGGAAGAGAGAGAGAGCAAAAGAGGGGGAGAGAGAGAGCAAAAGAGGGGGGAGAGAGCAAAAGAGAGGGGGAGAGAGAGAGCAAAAGAGAGGGGGAGAGAGTGCAAAAGAAGGGGAGAGAGAAAGCACAAAAGAGGGTTAGAGATAGAGAGCACAAAAGAGAGGGAGAGAGCTCAAAAGAGAGGGGGGAGAGAGAGAGCTCAAAAAAGAGGGTGGAGAGAGAGAGCGCAAAAGAGGGAGGAGAGAGAGCACAAAAGAGAAGAGGGAGAGAGAGCGCAAAAGAGGGAGAGAGAGAGAGAGCCCAAAAGAGAGGGGGAGAGAGTGCAAAAGAGAGGGGGGAGAGAGTGCAAAAGAGATGGGGGAGATAGTGCAAAAGAGAGGGGAAGAGAGAGCAAAAGAGAGGGAGAGAGAGAGAGCGCAAAAGAGGGGGGAGAGAGAGCAAAAGAGAGGGAGAGAGAGAGCTCAAAAGAGAGGGGGAGAGAGCTCAAAAGAGAGGGGGAGAGAGAGTGCACAAAAGAGGGGGGAGAGAGTGCAAAAGAGAAGAGGGAGAGAGAGCACAAAAGAGGGAGAGAGAGAGCACAAAAGAGAGGGGGAGAGAGCGTAAAAGAGAGGGGGAGAGAGCACAAAAAAGTGGGGGGGAGAGCACAAAAGAGAGGGGGAGCGAGAGCAAAAGAGAGGGGGAGAGAGAGCAAAAGAGAGGGGGGAGAGATAGAGAGAGCAAAAGAGGGGGGAGAGAGAGCAAAAGAGGGGGGAGAGAGAGCAAAATAGGGGAGAGAGAGAGCAAAAGAGGGGGAGAGAGCAAAAGAGGGGGGAAGAGAGAGAGAGCATGAGCAAAAGAGTGGAGAGAGAGCAAAAGAGGGGGGAGGGAGAGAGAGAGAGAGCACAAGAGGGGGGAGAGAGCACAAGAGGGGGAGAGAGAGCACAAGAGGGGAGAGAGAGAGCAAAAGAGGGGGAGAGAGAGCGCAAAATAGGGAAGAGAGAGCTCAAAAGAGAGGGGGAGAGAGAGCGCAAAAGAGAAGGGGGAGAGAGAGTGCAAAAGAGGGAGAGAGAGAGCACAAAAGAGGGAGAGAGAGAGCCCAAAAGAGAGGGGGAGAGAGTGCAAAAGAGAGGGGGAGAGAGTGCAAAAGAGATGGGGGAGATAGTGCAAAAGAGAGGGGAAGAGAGAGCAAAAGAGAGGGAGAGAGAGAGCGCAAAAGAGGGGGGAGAGAGAGCAAAAGAGAGGGAGAGAGAGAGCTCAAAAGAGAGGGGGAGAGAGCTCAAAAGAGAGGGGGAGAGAGAGTGCACAAAAGAGGGGGGAGAGAGTGCAAAAGAGAAGGGGGAGAGAGAGCATAAAAGAGGAAGAGAGAGAGCACAAAAGAGAGGGGGAGAGAGCGTAAAAGAGAGGGGGAGAGAGCGTAAAAGAGAGGGGGAGAGAGCACAAAAAAGTGGGGGGGGGGAGAGCACAAAAGAGAGGGGGAGCGAGAGCAAAAGAGAGGGAGAGAGAGAGCAAAAGAGAGGGGGGAGAGAGAGAGAGAGCAAAAGAGGGGGGAGAGAGAGCAAAAGAGGGGGGAGAGAGAGCAAAAGAGGGGAGAGAGAGAGAGCAAAAGAGGGGGAGAGAGCAAAAGAGGGGGGAAGAGAGAGAGAGCATGAGCAAAAGAGTGGAGAGAGAGCAAAAGAGGGGGGAGGGAGAGAGAGAGCACAAGAGGGGGGAGAGTGCACAAGAGGGGGAGAGAGAGCACAAGAGGGGAGAGAGAGAGCAAAAGAGGGGGGGGAGAGAGCGCAAAATAGGGGAGAGAGAGCTCAAAAGAGAGGGGGAGAGAGAGCGCAAAAGAGATGGGGGAGAGAGAGGGAGCAAGGGTTGGAAATGTGGTACTTAAAAATTGGGCTTTAGGACTAGTATATACTGTATGTATATATATATATATATATATATATATATATATCTATATATGATCATATATATAATCATATAAATAGTGCAAAAGTTTTATTCAGCAATGTTGCTCATGATAAGGTGCGTGACCTAGAAAGCACCTGACGCATTTCGCGCATGCGCACATGCGCTTCATCAGAGGTCTATACTGATATATATATACTGTATATATATATATATATATATATATATATATATATGTATAAATATATATATATATATATATATATATATATATATAAATACATTTTTATATATTGTACCAAAATACCATCAGTTATATATAGAAATATGTATTTTTTTTTAATAAATACAACATATTCTGCTATGTTCAGAACATTTGAATGTGAAATATTCATATTTTCATGATGGGTTATCACATGTGAGACTGAGTTTAGGTTAGCTCGTGAGTCGGTGTGTTTTTTCCCCCACTTTTTTCTCCTTTGACTTCTATGGGGAAGAGGTTATATTTTGCATTACAATCTAGTTGCGCTAGAAGTAACCTGATTGTGCTTGTCGGGTTAGCGTAAGCGCAATAACTTTTTACTTTCAGCTCATAATAACAGCGCAAACCCGACGAACGCAAAAAGATTACTTCTAGCACAATTAGCCCTCTAGCAGAAGTGGTAAATACTAATTCACTTGTAATTCGGCCCATAATGTTTATACCAAAAATTGTTACCTAACAAAAACAATGCAAATTATTTGCCTCATTAAAATATTGTTATCATAATTGAAAAATTGTATATGATTAAAGACATGGAGGCCTGATTCGACAGTGCAGAGAGCATTCAAGAGCTGCTGGTGCGACGCCGCTCCCTGCAGACCCGCTGCCAATGTGCCGCCAGCAGGGGGTGTCAATCAACCCGATCGTACTCGATCTGGTTGAATTGTGGCGATTCCTGCCCGCCTGCTCAGAGCAGGCGGACAGGGTTATGGAGCAGCTGTCTTTAGACCGCTGCTTCATAACTGCTGTTTCTGGCGGATTAGCAATACCATCACAGGTTGAATAGCCTGTGTGGTGATTGGTCATATTTAATAGTATGTAGTGATAATATTAAGTGATGTGTGTGCAGTGGTGTTAATAAGTAGCGTGTGCAGTTAACCTGTCATACTCCAAAACCATAGAGATGCATGTCTGTGACTCTTTAAGGGATTTGGATATGGGATTGTGGTTGCATTAAGCATGTATATTTGTTGGATTATTGACTTTGCTCTTTTTCATTAGTGTAAAAGTACTTATTATCTTGTTTAGCTTTAATTGATTGAGCAGGTAGCATTTGTATCTAGTGATATTACTTCCTAATGTCATACAATATGGCAGGGGTAATGTCAGTGGGATTTGCACTTACGCAAAAGCACTGATACATTTAAAAAAGTTTTGGGGTAATCAGTAGTATTTTGAAAAGTGCTGTCTGGAAGTGTGTCCAGTCCTTTTAGCTTTGAAATTCGATAAGTGAAAAATTATAAAATGTTGTTAAGTCTTGAGAATCCTATAGGCATCATTCTGTGCTATCGTATACCGCAATTTACAGGGAGTGCAGAATTATTAGGCAAGTTGTATTTTTGAGGATTAATTTTATTATTGAACTACAACCATGTTCTCAATGAACCCAAAAAACTCATTAATATCAAAGCTGAATAGTTTTGGAAGTAGTTTTTAGTTTGTTTTTAGTTATAGCTATTTTAGGGGGATATCTGTGTGTGCAGGTGACTATTACTGTGCATAATTATTAGGCAACTTAACAAAAAACAAATATATACCCATTTCAATTATTTATTTTTACCAGTGAAACCAATATAACATCTCAACATTCACAAATATACATTTCTGACATTCAAAAACAAAACAAAAACAAATCAGTGACCAATATAGCCACCTTTCTTTGCAAGGACACTCAAAAGCCTGCCATCCATGGATTCTGTCAGTGTTTTCATCTGTTCACCATCAACATTGCGTGCAGCAGCAACCACAGCCTCCCAGACACCGTTCAGAGAGGTGTACTGTTTTCCCTACTTGTAAATCTCACATTTGATGATGGACCACAGGTTCTCAATGGGGTTCAGATCAGGTGAACAAGGAGGCCATGTCATTAGATTTTCTTCTTTTATACCCTTTCTTGCCAGCCACGCTGTGGAGTACTTGGACGCGTGTGATGGAGCATTGTCCTGCATGAAAATCATGTTTTTCTTGAAGGATGCAGACTTCTTCCTGTACCACTGCTTGAAGAAGGTGTCTTCCAGAAACTGGCAGTAGGACTGGGAGTTGAGCTTGACTCCATCCTCAACCCGAAAAGGCCCCACAAGCTCATCTTTGATGATACCAGCCCAAACCAGTACTCCACCTCCACCTTGCTGGCATCTGAGTCGGACTGGAGCGCTCTGCCCTTTACCAGTCCAGCCACGGGCCCATCCATCTGGCCCATCAAGACTCACTCTCATTTCATCAGTCCATAAAACCTTAGAAAAATCAGTCTTGAGATATTTCTTGGCCCAGTCTTGACGTTTCAGCTTGTGTGTCTTGTTCAGTGGTGGTCGTCTTTCAGCCTTTCTTACCTTGGCCATGTCTCTGAGTATTGCACACCTTGTGCTTTTGGGCACTCCAGTGATGTTGCAGCTCTGAAATATGGCCAAACTGGTGGCAAGTGGCATCTTGGCAGCTGCATGCTTGATTTTTCTCAGTTCATGGGCAGTTATTTTGCGCCTTGGTTTTTCCACACGCTTCTTGCGACCCTGTTGACTATTTTGAATGAAACGCTTGATTGTTCGATGATCACGCTTCAGAAGCTTTGCAATTTTAAAAGTGCTGCATCCCTCTGCAAGATATCTCACTATTTTTTACTTTTCTGAGCCTGTCAAGTCCTTCTTTTGACCCATTTTGCCAAAGGAAAGGAAGTTGCCTAATAATTATGCACACCTGATATAGGGTGTTGATGTCATTAGACCACACCCCTTCTCATTACAGAGATGCACATCACCTAATATGCTTAATTGGTAGTAGGCTTTCGAGCCTATACAGCTTGGAGTAAGACAACATGCATAAAGAGGATGATGTGGTCAAAATACGCATTTGCCTAATAATTCTGCACTCCCTGTATATGATGAAGAGATAGATATTCAACTCTACATAATGTGTCCCATATAAATTTATATAATGCGTTTCAGATAAATATAAGATTTGTATTTATTGTAAGCTGACAAAAATGTTTTCTGTATTCTTTTAATATGAGGATTCTGATCTCTTGAAAATTGACAAGGGTATTGAAAGAAGTTTCTGTAATTTTTTAATGAGAGTTATGTTACCAATTTAATCCTTATGAGCTAGCTATGTTACCACATTTATACCCCATGTATATAAAATATATAAATCTATCTATGTATCTATCTATATACACAACCTCTTGTGTTCCATTAACTGTTCTATTTGGTGACAAAAATGATTAGCAATTTAAAATTATTTCCCTTCTCTCCCCCCCCCCCTGTATAACCATCCTACCAAACTTCAAACCTATTTGAAAGCCCTTTTAATTTTCCCTCAGTGCTATTTTACATCCAGTAAACATTTTTCAACTTTCTGAATCTTCTCCAAAAGAATTCTAATAACGAGAACAGCTCCATTTTAACCTGATGAGCTGTTCAGCTATTCCAAAAACCATATGTCTCGGGTGACAGCTCTTTGCATGAAGAATCAAATTCACTGCTATTGGCATTCTATAAACCATGGTAATTACAAAAATCAAATTAACATCCCAATAAGGGTCACATCCAAATAGTTGATCTTGTGCCTCTCGAATTCTGTAGTAAATGACAACCCACAGTCATTGTTATTTAACTTTCCAAAAAATCAATATTCTCTGATTCACTCTGTTTCCAAATCAAGACACGGTCATCAATGAAATGCTTGCCTAGGCAAATCAACCCCATAAAGCTTCCCATAATAAGAAAGGAACAGAAAATATGACTATGTAGCTTAACTTATTACCACCGTTGGTTCTACGTGGGTGCCAGGGTGTTGATGTCAACTTCCAAAAATCTGAATCAATTTTTTACATGTCATTTGCTCTAAAAGGACAAGAAGAGTGGTTAATATGGACAAGAAATGCAGGAATAAGTGATAGCAAGTGATGACCTCTTCTCAAAATGTTCCAACCTTTAGCCTTGATATGTAGCTTTGTAACCTTTGATTGATGATTATCACCTTAAAATTATAGATAATGTATAACCTATGATATCATTGTTAGAAAACAGACATTTAATTCAACATACCCATGCAACAAAATGCATTATTTTCTTATTTACAAGTGTGTAGCACCTTTAAATAATAGAAATATTGTGAACATTCAGAGCCGCCAGTAGAAATTTTGGGGCCCCTTAATGAACCTTTGGTTGGGACAAACTTCCCCCTCACTCAGCCTTCTCTAGGCTCATCTGACACAATTAGCTAGCCCTTCTTTTTCCTAGAAAGATCTGTGGAAGAAGAGGGAGGCTAGAGGGGCAGGGACAGCAATTTATTGGTGGTGAGTGGTGTGACAACACACTATAGAGGTCTGTCAGCTCATCAATACTCAGGCTGACAGCAATGTTAGAACAAACAGCAACAGCATGGCAACTGCAAATACATTTATGCCAAGTTGTCCTGCTGCCACAATGTTTCTTCTGCTGCTGCCTGTAGGAAGTAGGAAGCTGCCGCTAGTCTCCCAATGTGCCTTGGTGTGGTGAACCCCATGTTTAGTGGAGCCCTGGGTTGGGAACCCCCTTGCCCACCAGACCACTAAAGCCAATGATCCTTTTCACCACCCAATGTCCACCCCTGAGATACCAACAGGAGAGTGCACTTATGCCTGTCTATGAGTGTATGTGGTTCCTATGCACATTTTCTCATTAAGGTTTAAACCATCTATTCCGTCCTTCTTACTGTCTAATACCTTATCTAGTAAATAAGACACAACACCATTTGTTTGGGAGAAAGAACCGGTCACGGTTCACGTTTATTAAATAAACGCGTTAACTTGTGCCTAAGAGTCATTCCAATTACCCTTAGGCACTTGATCAACCTATCAACGAAACTTGGCAACAAGTTCGTAATCCTCAACGTTGGCGGCATCTCACCCTAACCTAGCCCCTATTAGCAGATGGTCAAGGCCCCTTTCGATACCTGCAGCGTGACACCCGTCTGTCACGCCCCATGGCACTCAGAGAGAGCTGTGATGTTCAGAGGTCTTCGGTCCAATTGCGAGGGAGAGGACCCCCAGGCCGGCGCCTGGCAGGCATAACCCCTCCCTTTTCCCAGGACCTTCACTCTTCTCTCCTTGTGCCCGCTCCCCAGGGCATTGACCACCCGCCTGCTGAGGCATATCCAACCAGCCCAGTAAGGCACCCCCTGCCAGCCGAATCGTACAACTCAACTTCAGGGGTGGCTAGCTACATTAAAGGCTCGGTCTTACTGAAGGCTAGCTCAATTAAACCCACCCCTGCCGAGCCAACTCACCCTAACAGCCGCATCGTAGCCGCCAATCTCATCTTCCAGGGACGGGTGGGCGGGGAAACCTTCTCCTTGAAGTCTGGAAACCGAAAGAGGCTGATCTCACTGTTGCAGGACCCTATAAAGGTAAGAAAACAGACACCTCCTTCCCACTTGCAACATTGTAACAACACATTTAGCATTACTCCAGACTTCAAGTTGGTAAACCCTTAATTTTGTTACAGGCCCACTAGAGGGCCCTCCACTACCATAAGGTTTAAACCATCTATTCCGTCCTTCTTACTGTCTAATACCTTATCTAGTAAATAAGACACAACACCATTTGTTTGGGAGAAAGAACCGGTCACGGTTCACGTTTATTAAATAAACGCTTTAACTTGTGCCTAAGAGTCATTCCAATTACCCTTAGGCACTTGATCAACCTATCAACGAAACTTGGCAACAAGTTCGTAATCCTCAATGTTGGCGGCATCTCACCCTAACCTAGCCCCTATTAGCAGATGGTCAAGGCCCCTTTCGATACCTGCAGCGTGACACCCGGCTGTCACGCCCCATGGCACTCAGAGAGAGCTGTGATGTTCAGAGGTCTTCGGTCCAATTGCGAGGGAGAGGACCCCCAGGCCGGCGCCTGGCAGGCATAACCCCTCCCTTTTCCCAGGACCGTCACTCTTCTCTCCTTGTGCCCGCTCCCCAGGGCATTGACCACCCGCCACAAGAGCCAGGCGAACTCTTGCCGCCAAACCAACCAACAGGAACCCAGTAATAAACCACACTTTAACTAACATAACCATAACAACATAACGATTTCAACAGATTGCAGATACAACAATTTAACCCAAACTTTAATGAATAATCCCCAACAAGGCTCCCCTGATGTCCCTTAGGAACATATCCAACCCTACGTCCGTAAGGTGGACTCCATCAGGCCTAAATAGGTCCCTTTTGTCGGCCGTTATGCTTTCGTGCCTGACCACGAAACCCCCAATGCCCGTGACCGCTCTTCCCATCTCCCTATTCACCTTTTTGCGCACATTATATGCAGCCCTCTGTGTGACAATGTGCCGCCATTGCAGTCGAGCAACTACATTTGACCACCCCAAAGTCACACCCTGCAACCAAGTGTGCATCCATTGCACATCCGCTGTCATTCTTCTGATCAAATCCAGCGCGGGCATTGCCCCCAAGTCATTTCCCCCGAGGTGCAGCACTAAAACATTAGGCCGCCCCCACCTTTTGTGTGCCTCCTGTAAAAGTGCAGGCAAATCAGCCCACGACAGTCCCCTGCGCCCCCTCCAACCACCGAAAGCTTGCCTTGGACGTTGGGAATCCAAGTTGCTGACCTTCCGGCGATCGCAACGCCCTGAGATGAGCCCAGTGGATCTATGAATGGCCTACCATCCATACACGAACCGGAGGTGCTTTCGCATTCACAACACCTGATAAAACAGAGAACACCACCATGAAAAAACCGCCCTTGCACAACCTGGGTCCCCCCCAACAAAACCCCCCTTTGGAAGTATGGACCCCCCCACATGTCTGTGCTCTAGCAGTGTCCTTTATCTGGTCTAATATAAGTCTTGTACTGGGACGACTTCCATCTACCCAAGCGCTTAATCTCCGCCACCGTAACTCCCTTTTGCGCTGCGCTGGTCGCCGCACCTATTCTAAACGAGTGCGGGGCGATCCTGCACGGATCCAACCCGGCCTCCTTTGCCGTCTTCGCCAATACCTGGCGGAATTGAAAAACCGAGAGGGCCAAACCGTCCTCATGTATCAGGAGCAGTTGCCCTCCCGCCGGCCTCACCTTCAGGTATTGCTCCAAGCATGCCACTGGGCAGCAATCCTCAAACTCTTGACGTTCAAGGGGCAGCCATGCCCCCACCCCCTTCTGGTCCGTCTTGGACCTGGGTACGAACAACAGGATCCCCTCGTCCGTCAAACGGACATGCTCCAACTGCACTCCTCCTCGACCTTTCTCCTTTGCAGACGCCACAAGCTCCCCCACCCTGAGGGCTCCCGCAAACGCCAATGCAAATGCCGTTCGGAAAAGAAGCTGCTCGTACTTGGATGTGCAAACCTTTGCAACACCATTCGCTAACGCCTTCAATCTCTCCCGTGTAATGGGCTCCCTCCGATCTTTCTGACGGGGGGCCAACCTGCCCCACCCCTTCAACACCTTCCTTACTAGGAAGGTTCCGGAGTGGTCCTCAAAGCCAAGCGCCTTGTTAAAGAAGGCCAGAGCCGATAGCCTACTACTCGCGCCGGCCTTACTGACCCCTTCTTTCCGTAGTAAAGCCAACCATTCCAACACCAGCACCCTAGAAGCCCTTTGTACCTGTACACCTCCGCGTTGACAGAACGCCTCCCAGCAGTCCCAGTGACTCTTATATGTTGACCATGTCCTTGGCGCCAAGGATGCCTTCACCAAAGCTAGGATGCTCATCCAACCTTCACCAGCTGCCAAAGAGAAGATGGGCATGTTAACCCCTCCTCTGCCGCCATGGGTGCCGCTGCCCTAAACTGCTCCCATTTAAATCGAGAGAGTGCATCTGCAATAATGTTCTGCACTCCCGGGACGTGTTTGGCGGTAAAATGTATATTGAACTGCAGGCATCGCAACACCAGGTGACGCAAGCAACACACAACCGCTGGCGATGACGCGGACAGCCTGTTAATGGCGTACACCACACTCATGTTGTCCGTCCAGAACACCACCGATTTATTAGCCAGTCTATCCCCCCAAATCTCCACAGCAACCACTATCGGGAATAGTTCCAACAGCGTCAAGTTTTTGGTGAAACCTGCATCTATCCAGCCCCTCGGCCATGGAGCCGCGCTCCATTCTCCGTCCAGGTACGCTCCGTACCCGAAACCCCCCGCTGCATCCGTGTACAAGTTTATTGCCTTGTTGGGTACTTTCCTACCCCTCCATAGGCACACACCATTAAAATTCATTAGGAATTTTTCCCATATCTCCAGGTCCTCCCTCACCTCCGCCGTAATGCTCGTCCATTTTGCTAGACCGGTAGGGCCCTTCAAAAGTCCCTCCAATCGACGGTTAAAAGCTCTTCCCATCGGGATGACCCTACCCGCAAAATTCAGGAGGCCCAGCAGCGCCTGCACCTCTTTTATCGCAACCTTGCTCGACCCTCTAATCCTTCGGACCGCACCAAGCATCCGGACAACCTTGTCCATGGGCAGCCTACATTCCGCCTGCACTGTATCTATTTCAATACCTAGAAATGTGAGACATGTACACGGCCCCTGCGTTTTGTCGTCCGCGAGCGGCACTCCAAAACGCGACATCATATCCTGCATAACCTCCATGAGCTGTTCACACTCCGTGGAACCAGATCTCCCTACCAACAAGAAATCGTCCAAGTAGTGGGCCACCGCTCCCCCACTTGACGCCTTGTACACTACCCAATGCAGGAAAGAACTAAAACACTCAAACAGGGAACAGGACAATGAGCAGCCCATCGGCAAACACCTGTCCACATAATATTCCCCTTCGAACTTCATGCCCATTAGTCTGAAAGCCGAAGGGTGCAGTGGCAGCAGGCGGAAAGCCGACTCAATGTCTAGCTTCGCCAGCAATGCCCCCGGACCGCATGCCCTGACCACGTCCAGCGCACGATCGAACGATTGATAGTGCACCGAACTCAACTCTGGGTCAATAGCGTCGTTGACTGACGCCCCTTTTGGGAAAGAAAGGTGATGTATCAACCTGAACTTCCCTTCCTCTTTCTTGGGTACCACACCCAATGGGGAGATCACCAGATCCGCCATCGGGCATGTGGAGAATGGCCCCGACACCCTGCCCAGCGCCACCTCCTTTGCCAACTTTTCCCTAACTACGTGCGGGAATTCATAGGCCGTTTTCAAGTTCCTGTGCACTGAAGAACCCGCAACACGACCCATGACCGGTATCCGGAAACCCCCTTCCAACCCCGACCTCAGCAGCTCAGCTGCCCCTGTGTCGGGGTAGTTCGCCAGCCATATCAGCATGGCCCGCAACCTAAGCGGAGTTGGTGCCCTTGACTGCAACTCCCGCCTTAGGCGTAATTCTGGGCTGTCCCTGGTCCTTTCGTTTTCCACAATCGGCGCCTGGGTGAGGCCCTGCACAGAACTTGCAGATGTGACGAAAGGAGCAGCTGCTCCCCCTGTCACACTGCTTATCCTGGTATTTCCAGCACTCCCTCCCTTTCCTGCCCAGCCGCGCCCCTAGGCGCGGCGGTGCTTGACGTGACGCCACTGGGGAGGGAGAACTGCCCTCCAATCCTAATTTGGACCACAAGTGCATATCCTGTGTTCCAAAATGCAGCAGAGGGTTACCTACCATCTTTCTCCTAAAGGCCATGTCGTATTCACGCCATGCGCCTTCCTTGAATCTCGTACGGATATCCTCTATGGTATCTTGGTACTTAAACAGTTTATGCCCCTGCAACGGCCACCTGTCGACATAGCACGCAGCCAGTACACGGAAGCATTTAAGCCATTCCTCGTACGTCTCCGGCCTACGTACTTTCTTTGGGCCCGAGCCATCCGCCGCCCTTTCTTTGGCTCTAAACGCATCCAGAGAGAGCTCGAATACATTAACGTATTTTCCCTCTTGAATCTTTTTAACGACCTTCGCTTTCAAATGGCCATATAGCGAGTGGACCAAACACGGGTAAGTGTCACCCTGTGCAGCCACTTTGCGAGGCACTGGTCCCACTGGCGTAACAGCGCCCCCTAAAGCTTGCGTTCCCTGTAGCTCAAGTGTCTGGGACGTAGCGCCCGCCTTGTCCTTCGCTCTAGCAGACGCCATCTTCTTTATCCACCTAAACATCCTGCGCTGACCCTTCCCCACTAAACCAAGATCCTCCCCGCTATCGGATCCTGACCCACTTGTGGAAGACCCCGTGTCAGTGTGTATGATGTCTGGTGCGTGGCACTCACCCTCGCCTGGTATCCCTGCTTGCGAAGGAGTCGCTGGACTTGCAGCGCTCTGGACGCCACTAGTACCTGCTACTGCCAGGGCGCTGCTCGAGCTCGCTGCCATCTCTGCTGTGCTTGATGGAACCTGTTGAGACAAAAACAACTTGGGGGGTACTCCGGTCTGCGAGAGGGGCAACAGTTGAAACACCCTCTCTCCCCTGCCCCTGTCTCCCCCCAGCTGACATACCCAGAACATTAGCCACAGCATCCCTGATAATCACCTCCTGCGCCGCCCCCTCCCGGGCGTGACCACTAAACCCAGGCAGGGGCCTCGCAGCATCTCTCGCATGCAACGCTGCCTCAACAGCTCTCCTGATCATATCCTCATCCACACCACCATGAGACTGGCCCCCTCTATGCATCTGCGCCCTCTCATACTGCGTATCATTTGTCGCCTCACACGGTCTCACAAATCCCCCAGCCCTAAACTGAGAAACTCCCTCATAGGCATGCGTTATCCCCGCATGTCCCCACCCCATGTGTGGTTCATATCTCCGTCCAGTCTCCAATCTACCATATGACCCCTCAGGCCCTTCGGCCTCTGATATTGCATCCGCACCTGCATACCTCAGGTTCATGCCACCCCTCATGCAATCTTGTCCCAATGTGGCCCCTATACCTGTACTCCGCACCGATGCACCCCTCTCATTCACCACAACCACGGGCCTCTGCCCGTCACTGCCTCTATCCGTAGCCACGGCCTGATCACTCGTGCTAGGCCGCACTGTAGGCCTCCCAACTGAACACACCGCTCCGCCTGACACACCAGATGAGCCCCTCTGAGGACCGCGGTCAACCGCCATGCGCGCATGCGCGCCATCAACATGCATACCCACGTGAGACCCAACTGCGCCACATGCTCTCCTACCAGCACCCGGACCCCCAGCCATACCCATGCCAGGTAAGTGGGCCCCGCTGCTCCCTGCCTGTCCTCCTGATACCCCGCTCGCTAACCGGAGTCCCCCCAAGTTACCTTCGGGGCTCCGGTCACGCGAGGCACTCCTCACTCTGCCGCGTCCTCCCTCCGAATGGCGACCGCGATCCTCCTCCTCCTCAGAACTCTCGGAGGAGATCTCGCGGGAACCGCCAATCGGAGGGCCAGACTCCGCTGCGCACTCTGCCATGTGGCTGTGCTGTGGGCCTGCTCCTGTACCACCGCCAGCCCCAGCGACAGCCACGCCAAGGCCCTGGTCCCCATGGGGCAACCCCCCGACAAAGGACTGGGCCAAGGCCAAAACTGCCGCTAAGGCCGCCGGCGGCAAGGCCGCAAACTGCCCGGCCAGGCCGGCCCCAGCATCCGCTGGGGCAACCGGACCAGACAAGTTCCCCTGGCCACACTCTGTTCCCCCCACCGCTGACACCTCCCCGCTTGCCTGCGGGCCTTGATTGGGGGCTACCCTATTTACCCCACTGGTCTGGGCCTTCCCTCCGGCGCCTTTAGGCCGTGAGCTACCCCCTGCCTTGCCCTTTCCCTTATTAAACTCCTAGCAGGTGGGGATTTTTGGGGTGTGGGGGGTACCACATCTTCTGACTCCGGCTCCTGTCTGTGCCTTGCAGGTCCTTTCTTTCTTGCAGCCATCTCCACCACCTCCCTGTAACGCTTGGGAGGCACAGATTTTCTCCTGGATCTCTCCATGTTTTACTTCAAGAACCTTCAGACAACTTCAGAAACCTTCTCCTTGAAGTCTGGAAACCGAAAGAGGCTGATCTCACTGTTGCAGGACCCTATAAAGGTAAGAAAACAGACACCTCCTTCCCACTTGCAACATTGTAACAACACATTTAGCATTACTCCAGACTTCAAGTTGGTAAACCCTTAATTTTGTTACAGGCCCACTAGAGGGCCCTCCACTACCATACTCTAAAGGATATGACTGGCTGTTGCAGTGTATTGTAAATAAACATTACACTAGGCTTCCAGTTCAGTGCTTGATTTTATGGTTGGTAGGTTAACTTGTAAACAACATCCTGTAGTAATCTATGTATTAAACTGAACTGCCTATCATTGACTGAAATTGATAATTAAATGCATTGAGTAAAAGAAACCAAAACAGCTTTAGTGTAGATATTGAAATGACTCAGTAGTGAATTGAATAAATGTATTTTAATTACATTTAGATAAATGTGATTATATATATCTCAAATAAATTACAAACTCTTTTTACATTGCAGGTAATTTTATTATTATTTTTTATATTATTATTCTGTATTGGGTGTCTCTGCAAAAATATTTAGCACTCAAACTTCAACCTTTTAAATAAGTTTGAAGAACATGGAAGTGCTGCATTACTTATAATGCATGAGGGACTAAATGCTTTGTTTGGGATTACCATGTAGTAACCAAACACACCCTTAATAACTCTATTTTCTGCTGCTCCAACAGCTGACAATCAACACACAGACAATGGTAGTGGAGGAAAAGATCAGCATTGGTTGCATGTATTAACTGTCATCAAATAAATTATTGTGTAACCAACTAAACTTTTTAATGTACCTGGTGACAAATGAGCCCCTAAAGTTTTCTCGGGCATAAGAGGTTGTGGCCTAGAGACTGGGAAGCATTTCTACAGTATTTCATGGAATTCTTTAAGTTCTTCCAGCCTTCTTACACATGGGGAGGATCATCCTAGGCCCCCACCTTGGGTGCGTTGCTCTTCCCATCAGACTGACAATCGCTACACCCATTTATTGGTAGGTATGTAGGGCCATGACCTCCCCACACAAGAGTTAAAAACCCACTTCCCAAGAAAAACAGCATCACAACTTACAGTTGGGATAACAACACCAATCTAATATTATCTAGGAACTGTCCAACCCAACAGCTGACAGGTGAACACCATCCTGGTGATGCACATTCTTGTTGGTTGCACCAGAAGAACCCTCATACCTTCAACACAGTCTTGAAATAATATTAGACCAGCCAATGTGCACTTAAGGGCACTACACTCTCAATCACCTAATGTCTAATTGAATGATCCTGTTGAAATCCAAAAGATGGAATTGCACCATGATTGTTCCCACCTAAATCAATAACCACAAAAGGGGTCTCCCTCACCATCTCTGCACATCTTGTAGCAATCCTGGAAGCTCATGCTTCTGCATTTCCTTAATACCTGTCTACCTGATAGAGGCTCTGCCCAAGGAGAATCACAACTGCTAGCCACCAAGCTTGGTTAATGTTCTTATTGACATCCAATGTACCTAACTATGAGCCAACCTTGCAAAAAAGAAACCTAGATATTTCCACCAACAAAAAGGCCAGGAAGAACAAAATAACAACAAACTAGTTAACCAAGATGCCTAAAACCAATAAAAAGACCTAATATAGCTATTCAAATGCCAACCTTCCTAAGCAGTGAATGTTATCTGATGACATACCCCTAGCTGCTGCTTAAGTGGCTGCCCCTATCAGAAATTATTGATGGGCAATTCTTACCAGTTCTAAACCCGAACTGTTCATAGCCCAGCCTAACACCTTTCTAAATCCTCATGCAGCAAAATCTGAGAGAGCTGCCCTGAAAACAAACCAGTAAAATCTCACTCATAACCTTGAAGGGACAACACTCTTCTCCCAAACTACCACATGTCAGCCAAGCTCCTTTTGTTTCCTGATCCATCTTAGACTGGGGGATAAACAAGAACACAGAACCCAGAGTTTCTCTCTGCTACACTGTCTTATACAATCCATCTTCTGCTCAACTTGTTCCACACAGACAAAACAGGCAAAAAAGGCACCAAACCCATTAAAATGCAAGAACATTTGCTCCCAAAAATAGATCCTCTACCATGTCCCTGGTTAATCCTTCCTGTGCCCATCTTTCTTCAAAAAGGACTCTAACTGCCTGTTGAAAACTGTACCCATCGGTTCACACTGCATGCAAAGTTCAATAACCCAAGCAATAATTAAAGCTACCTAATAGAAATGCAATGTGCTGTGGCAGCCGCAAAAAAACACTTCTAGTTTTGTCAACCTTGTCTTCTTGCAAGTGACAAAGCATCAATATTGTATCAATTTCAATACTTAAGAAAGTTAAACATCAGCATATATGGGTTTTGCCTTCAGCTAGAGGTGCCCCAAACCTTTTCATGAGCAAGTGCACAACGCTTATCAGCTTAACGCTTCCCCTTGTTCTAGGCGCACCTAACAATAGAGAATCAACTAGATAATGAGCAAAGGCTTTGTCTCCCTTTATAGTCTCTATCAACCAGTGCAAAAATGAAAAATATTTCAAAATAAGTACAGACACAGCACAGCCCATTTTTAGACAACAATCCACAAAGTGCTTCCCCTCAAATTTACACCCCATCAACGAAAAGATGATGGATGCAATGGGAGTAAATGAAAAGATGATTTTATTTTCATTTGTCCAAAACCTTCTCTTATCACTGCCAGTAGTGTCGACTAAAGGTCTGGATACAATACACCCAGGCCATGAAATCACTCACCACAGGTAAGGACCCGAAGCAGAGTGGAGGACCTTCCCAGCCCCAAGAGTGGGGGGGTAAACCTACAGGCCATTACTGCCCCACCGGCCACCACCGGGGGAGGGAACAGGGGTGTATGTATGTATGTATTGGGTACTTGTAAAGCACGGCTAATCACCCATAAGGGTCTCAAGGCACTGCTCATTTTATCAACCTCGGAAGGATGAAAGGCTGAGTGGACCTTGCCGGGGATCGAACCTGCAACCCTTGGGTTGCTACAGAGCCCAGCAACATCTGTCCGGGGTGCCCAAATCTGTTTACTTTCAACTTGTAATACGAACGCTACTTCCGACACGCAAACACCCGCAATAATTCCCTTATCGCTTGTATGCAACTGTTAGCACACCACTTGTAATCATCCCTTAATTTGCAGATATTGTTGCTGAGAGATGTTAATATAATTAATATTGATTACGTGAGTGAGTGATAGTATAGTATGTGCTACAGTACTCATGTTGGATAGCCTAAATGCATAATTTCCCTCAGTTAACAGATTTCTATATGTGTCCGTGCTAAAATTATGCATGTCGGATAACGTGAATGCACAAAGTCGATCAAGCAAAAAAAATCTATTCAGGTAGTTGAGTTTTTCAATTATTCCTATAGCATTTTAAGGTGTAGGTAAATGCACAAAAAGCATCTGATAAAATAGATTAAACAGTGATTAAAGTGACATTGTACACTAGATTTTTCTTTGCATAAATGTTTTGTAGATGATCTATTTATATAGCCCATACAGGGTTTTTTTGTTTTTGTTTTTTTAAAGTATAGTTTTACTTATTTCTAAATAACATTGTGCTGATTTTCAGACTTCTAACCAAGCCCCGAAGTTTTAGAAGTAGACTGTTCTCTATCTTCTCCAGCTTGCTCCTATTTGTGTAAAGGGTCTTTTCATATGCAGGGGAGGGGAGAGTGCCTGTTCCTTTTGCTTTCCAGCCCATTGCAATGGGTGTCCCAGCCTAACCTTTTTAACAGTGCTAAACTGGGAGCTTCTAAGTAAGTTTTTAAAAGGTTTTATACTGGATTCTTAGATCAGTATCTGTTTATATTCAGGTAGATTCTGAGATGTGCGTTCGTCTTTTAACACTAAAAAAATGACAATTTCAGCGTTAAAACAGCAGTGCAGCCTTTACCAGTCTTGTCAGTATAGCTGAACCGCAAGCCTTTTTAGCTTGTAACGCAACGTCAGTCCTGCACTCGTAAAAATGAAGTTTTTCATGGGACTTCCATAGCGCTGCCATTACAAGTTTTATGGTAAGGCTAAAAAGCTTGCGTTACATCCTACGACAAGATCCGTACCGCCATATGAGAGCAGTAGTTATGAGTTTTACGCTACAAAACTGTTACATAAAACTTATAACTGAAATGTTACAAAGTACACTAACACCCATAAACTACCTATTAACCCCTAAACCGTCGCCCTCCCGCATCGCAAACACTATTTTAATATTATTAGCCCCTAATCTGCCATCCGCCCACATTGCCTCCACTATACTAAAGTTATTAACCCCTATTCGCCGCTCCCCGACACCGCCGCCACTATAATAAACCTATTAACCCCTAAACCGCAAGCCCCCCACAACGAAATTTACTAAATTAAACTATTAACTCCTAAACCGAAAGCCCCCCACATCGCAATAAACTAATTTAAAGGGACAGTTAACACCAGAATTTTTGTTGTTTTAAAAGATAGATAATCTCTTTATTACCCATTCCCCAGTTTTGCATAACCAACACATTTATAACAATACACGTTTTTACCTCTGTGATTACCTTGTATCTAAGCCTCTGCAGACTTCCCCCTTATTTCAAGTATTTTGACAGACTTGCATTTTAGCCAATCAGTGCTCATTCCTCGGTAAATTCACGTGCATGAGCTCAATTTTATCTATATGAAACACATGAACTAATGCCCTCTAGTGTTGAAAAATTGTCAAATGCAGAGGCGGCCTTCAAGGTCTAAGAAAATAGCATATGAACCTCTTAGGTTTAGCTTTAAACTAAGATTACCAAGAGTACAAAGCAAAATTACTGATAAAAGTAAATTTGAAAGTTGTTTAAAATTACATGCCCTATTTGAATCATGAAAGTTTTTTTGGACTTGACTATCCCTTTAAACTAGTAACCCCTAAACCTAACACCCCCCCCCCCCCACACACACTTTATATTAAAATTGCAATTTCTCTATCTTAAATTAAATTAAAACTTACCTGTCAAATAAAAAGACTGTTCAAATCAGCCAATAGAATTTCAGAAGCTCTCATCCTATTGGCTGTTTTGAACTGCCAATAGGATTTCACAAGCTCTCATCCTATTGGCTGATTTGGGTTGGTTGGGTGGTGGGTTTTACTGTTGGGGGGCCTTTGTGTTTTTTTGTTTTTTTTTACAGGTAAAAGAGCTGATTTCTTTGGGGCAATGCCCCACAAATATTCCTTTAAGGGCTATTGGTAGTTTATTGTAGACTAGGTTTTTTTTATTTTTGGTGGGCTTTTTTATTTTTATAGGGCTATTAGATTAGGTGTAATTCTTTCTTATTTTTGATCATTTCATTTTCGTAATTTACGGCTAGATTTAGAGTTTTGTCGGTAACGACCCGCGTAGCTAACGCTGTCTTTTTTTTCCCCGCACTTTTTAAATACCGCTGGTATTGAGAGTTCACAGAAGGGCTGCGTTAGGCTCCACAAAAGGAGCGGAGAGCATAATTTACCGCCACTGCAACTCTCAATACCAGCGGTGCTCACGGACGCGGCCAGTTTCAAAAATGTGCTCGTGCATGATTCCCCCATAGGAAACAATGGGGCCGTTTGAGCTGAAAAAAAACCTAACACCTACAAAAAAGCAGCGTTCAGCTCCTAACGCAGCCCCATTGTTTCCTATGGGGAAACACTTCCTATGTTTGCACCTAACACCCTAACATGTACCCCGAGTCTAAACACCCCTAACCTTACACTTATTAACCTCTAATCTGCCGCCCCCGCTATCAATGACACCTGCATATTTTTTTAACCCCTAATCTGCCGCTCCGTACACCACCACAACCTACATTATCCCTATGTACCCCTAATCTGCTGCCCCTAACACAGCCGACCCCTATATTATATTTATTAACCCCTAATCTGCCACCCCCAACGTCGCCTCCACCTACCTACAATTATTAACCCCTAATCTGCCGACCGGACCTCACTGCTACTATAATAAATGTATTAACCCCTAAAGCTAAGTCTAACCCTAACACTAACACCCCCCTAAGTTAAATATAATTTTATTCTAACGAAATAAATTAACTCTTATTAAATAAATTATTCCTATTTAAAGCTAAATACTTACCTGTAAAATAAACCCTAATATAGCTACAATATAAATTATAATTATATTATAGCTATTTTAGGATTAATATTTATTTTACAGGCAACTTTGTATTTATTTTAACCAGGTACAATAGCTATTAAATAGTTAAGAACTATTTAATAGTTACCTAGTTAAAATAATTACAAAATTAAATCCTAACCTAAGTTACAATTAAACCTAACACTACACTATCAATACATTAATTAAATAAAATACCTACAAATAAATACAATTACATAAACTAACTAAAGTACAAAAAATAAAAAAAGAACTAAGTTACAAAAAATAAAAAAATATTTACGAACATTATAAAAATATTACAACAATTTTAAGCTAATTACACCTACTCTAAGCCCCCTAATAAAATAACAAAGCCCCCCAAAATAAAAAAAATGCCCTACCCTATTCTAAAATACAAATAGAAAAGCTCTTTTACCTTACCAGCCCTTAAAAGGGCCTTTTGCGGGGCATGCCCCAAAGAATTCAGCTCTTTTGCCTGTAAAAAAAAACATACAATACCCCTCCCCAACATTACAACCCACCACCCACATACCCCTAATCTAACCCAAACCCCCCTTAAATAAACCTAACACTAAGCCCCTGAAGATCTTCCTACCTTATCTTCACCACGCCGGGTATCAACGATCGGTCCAGGCTCCGAAGTCTTCATCCAAGCCCAAGCGGGGGCTGAAGATGTCCATGATCCGGCTGAAATCTTGGCCCAAGCGGCGGCTGAAGAGGTCCATCATCGGGCAGAAGTCTTCATCCTATCCGGGCAGAAGAGGAGATCCGGACCGGTAGACATCTTCATCCAAGCGGCATTTTCTATCTTCTTCCATCTGACGACGAGTGGCTCCATCTTCAAGACCTCCGGCGCGGATCCATCCTCTTCTTCCGACGTCCTAACACAGAATGAAGGTTCCTTTAAGGGATGTCATCCAAGATGGCGTCCCTCGAATTCCGATTGGCTGATAGGATTCTATCAGCCAATCGGAATTAAGGTAGGAAAATTCTGATTGGCTGATGGAATCAGCCAATCAGATTCAAGTTCAATCCGATTGGCTGATCCAATCAGCCAATCAGATTGAGCTCGCATTCTATTGGCTGATCGGAACAGCCAATAGAATGCGAGCTCAATCTGGTGTTAGAAAGATCCCATTGAAAATATAGGATACGCAATTGACGAAAGGGGATCTGTGGTATGGAAAAGTCGCGGCTGCAAAGTGAGCGTTAGACCCTTTCCTGACTGACTCTAAATACCAGCGGTAGCCCAAAACCAGCGTTAGGAGCCCCTAACGCTGGTTTTGACGGCTAACGCCAAACTCTAAATCTAGCCGTTAGTGTTTGTTATTTTTTGTAATTTAATATTTTTTATTTTTTGTAATTAGATACTTTGTAATTTTTATATTGGTGTTAGGATTTTTTTAATGTGTATTTTAGTTTTCTTTAATTGGTAGTTAGTTTAATTTTAGTTTTATAGTTATATTAGTTTAATTGTTAGTTTAAACTTATTTTTTTTTGAGAGGTAAGTTTTAATTTAATTTAAGATAGGGAAATTGTAATTTTAATATAAAGTTAGGGGACGTTAGGTTTAGGGGTTACTAGTTTAAATTAGTTTATTGCGATGTGGGGGGCTTTCGGGTTTAGGGGTTTATAGTTAAATTTAGTATATTTCGTTTGTGGGGGCTTGTGGTTTAGGGGTCCATAGGTTTATTATAGTAGTGGCGGCGATGTCGGGAGCAGCAGATTAGGGATTAATAACTTTATTTAGGTGTCAGCGATGTCAGGGCGGCAGATTAGGGGTGTTTAGATGTGGTTTTTATTTTAGAGTGTTAGGTTTAAACATAAATTTTTTTCCCCCATAGACATCAATGGGGCTGCGTTATGGAGCTTTTCATTCCACGATCGCAGGTGTTAGGTTTTTTTCTAACATGTTCTCCCCATTGATGTCTATGGGGAAAGCGTGCATGAGCAAGTCAAAGCAGCGCTTGTATTTTGTGCAGTATGGAGCTCAACGCAACCATATCGCATGCACAATCCGGCTGTTTGAAAACTTGTAATGGCAGCGCTATGGAGGGTGAAATAACGCAACTTTTGTTGTGTTCATTAAATACCCTCTATCGCGCATAACTTGTAATCTACCTGATTATTCTTTATAGTAGTGTCTATTACATGCAGTTATATGAAAATTGGTGTATACTGTCCCTTTAATTCAGGTTTAAGATTTCAAAAGCATTAAATGACAATGGATTGAGTGTGAGTACATAGAAATTATATAATGACCACTACTATAATGCTACTACCACTTTACGCTATCCATTAAAAGTATAGGGCACACACACATATATATAGATATATTGGGTGCATTAAAATTGTAATTCCCTATCAAAAGTTATTGATTGTTTGGGCTTAGCTCAAAATTATCTTGACTTCTAGACCAGTGTTTCTCCTTAATTGTGTTTTGACTGATGAGGTCTCTCTTTAAATAACTTCTTCTGGAATTAGTAGAGCTGCCTATGCTAAAGAATTCAAACAATTTATTGCCAATAATCTAAAAGATGCTGCATTTATGGTTCAGAAAAAAAAATCTTACTGGATTCATGTTATGGGCATTATTTAGAGATTCATTTACATCTCAAAAACTTATGTATTTCAGGCTAGAAGATGCATCTTCTGATGTTCTTTCCAAGGACAGAATTGTTTGGAATGTCCTTCATCAGCTATTCATTGGGGCTTTGGACTAGCCTATTGACATGATAAAATTCTCTAATTACTATAATGCTCAATCTATATATATCAGCTGAGATGTTTTCTGCTCTTTTCTGGCCAAAAAAGGCCACTTTTCGTTTCCACACAATCACAATATTTCATTTTTGTCTATTTCCAGCAGTTTCAGAACAAAAAGAAAAGGCCTATTTTTAACATAGAGATGAAAAGTTCTCAGCAATTACAATCTATTTTTAAGAGACTTTTCAACAGCTTTTTAAAACCAGTTTTGCTTTTTGTTATTTAACACCTCAAGGTACTTGATAAACTCCCAAAATGGCAGTTTGCACATCTTTGCAAGTATTTCAAGACGGTTTGTAATCATTCTATTATGTTGCACATATGCAAGACACTCTTAAATGGCCACAGGAGACATTTTAGAGATGTATTTGCATACATGGGGACCGATTTACCAAAGCGTCAATCTTGGTGCATTTGCTGGATTCAATATACGCTCACCAGAAATCACCAGACATCACTGCTGCAAATCGACATATGATGATGCCCTTATTTATTAAAAAGTCTGTCAAAAACATGCACGTCAAGTACGAAACGATGAGCATCGAACTGTTGATAAATAAGAGTCATCAATGTTGCGAATATTCTGTTTTTCTAACTTTATTTATACCATATTTTTACTGTCCATGAACAAGCACATTTCTCTAAAGCTAATCTTTTATTTTTCATCTGTTAATGTCCAAGAAATAGCTAAGATTTATACCTGAACAAACAATAATATCTCATTGTTTTTTATTTGTTATACATAAAATCTGATATATATTTTCACATAAATTAATGTGTATTTGTATTTCTATAAATCATGATATGACTATCTCATGTTTTTCTCTATATGTATATAGTGTAAATATATTATTAGTCTGAGCAAGAATAATATGCAAATATAACATGTAATCAGGGTATCATATGTATTTATTTGCAATCAATGGACATTTTAAGAGCTTGGACAGTTTTCTCTCTGCACCTGTGTACCCTTCCTGATTGCAGTCTAGTTTTTAACACCACCCCTACACAGGTGTTATAAAATGGGCTGGCATATAAGTTGACATTTCTTAATGAAAATGAAATTCAAGAGAAGGAAGAAAATCACTGAAAATATCATGACAGTAAAGAGGTGATTTTAATTTCTGCTGTATTTGATTCATGACAGTTTAATATTAGGTGGACTATCCCTTTGAGCTATCATCTTAAGATTATAGTGAATCAAACATCAATCGATTTTTAAAATCATTGTCAAAAATATTACACTGTGTGTCCTAATGTCATCATCAATGTTTAACTTTAATACTAATTTCACATATACATACTTTCAAAGTATAATACACAATGTAACAAATGGCACTTACAAGTTCTTATGAGTGATCAATGACACAAGTATTGAGCAATCTTATTCGTTAGTAATAGTATATAATGTATATTTAAATCAGATTGGCTGATGTCATAAATCATGTGATTACGCATTTCCCAATCAAAAGTGGTGGGAAATTTCACTAGTTTGTGGGTTGTTTAGGAGTTCGAGTATTATGTCAAAATTAGTGCGAAATGCAGTGGGACTTGTATTACATGCGTTGAACATGGTGAAATTAGATTAATCAAAAAAAGGAAGTTAGTTATAGTATGTAATATATTTATTTCATTTTTATCCCTATATCTACTAGTCCTGCTGCCAGACAGACATTACCTGTCATTAAAACAGTCCTGCTGCCAGACAGACATTACCTGTCATTAAAACTACTTTTGAAATGAATCTGTCTCTTGAGATTACATGTGATTATAATATTATTTAACATATTATTTAGATACTGAACATACTCTTTGTTGTCTGTGTGATTTAGAAAAAGTATACAATCGTAATCAACTTTCTAATTTACATAAATATGTAATAAGCTTCATTCTCTTGCAGCATCTAACATAACCTTTCTGGGTTTTCAAACTACTATTGATTTCTATGGCATTCGGTGCCTCAAGGGTGGCGGTTTAAATGATAGGTACGCTGTGGCGGAGAAGACGCGAGCATACCTGTTGAATGTTTAATAAATTGGGAAGAGGGTCAAATAGAGTCGAATGTGAATTTGAAACATCTGGAATGACACAAGCATCGATCTGCGTCAAATTGAGAACATGGGAGCGTACATTACGTCACATATTTCAACATTTGACGATGTTGATGCTTTGTCAATTACGGCGGATTCAATTTGCATCGAATATGTCGCGAGATTCAAATGGATTACTTCATATTATCACTTGGAGCTTTGATAAATCGGCCCCATGGTATTGATTCATTAAAGCTATAGTCATCACTATTGTACTGTCCATCTGCAGGGTCAGTGCACACATTTTCATACATATATGTTCTTTTACATATATATTGAATATGTGATATCCTACAGCTAATGTTTGTTTCTAAGTGACAGGTGTCTTCATAACTTGCCTTTCTAACAGAATCACGTAATTGTGTGTTCCTATTGCAATCTTAATCTATCTTCATCACTGCTAAACAATCTGAATGCTATTTGTATCTAGGATTGATGGCCAAACTGGGCATTTTTGCTCAATGACTATATTCTCAGTTTTAATATTGGAAAAATGTTTTTTTAATGTTTACATTTATCGATTTGAAAGCACCGCTTCCGGGTTTTGTGTGATTTACATCTGAAAACAAGAAGACGACTATGGGTTATGGACTTATGACATCTGGATGTTAACAATACTGAAACTGTAAAACATGAAACTGATCCATTGCAATACTGCAGCTGCAAAGAAGATATTCAAATGGAATTTCGCCTTCGTGAAAACGCCAGTTTGTGAGCGCAACGTCCAAATATGTTCGCAACGGAGCATTTTACAGTTCTTGCACATGCGTTATTGAACTCACAAAGGTGCTATCTATGCATGTGGTACAATAATGAGTCAATCACATCTATATATGGTTTCTATAAAGGGTTAATCAGTGCCATAGATGTATCAGCATAATGGGTTAATTACTGTACAAATTGGGCGTGAGTTTGGATTTTTCAGATTTCTCTTTGCCTTGAGCAACAAGAAACCTCCATACAGAATTTGCCCTCTTTCTATCATTTTCCCATAAATGATTTTTCATAAAAAATTATAGATTAAACAAAACAGGAAACTATAAGACATACATATCATTATGGTATTAGTAAAACATGTATCACTTGCTGTCCCAGTACAGTCAGCTAATCAATAGCAGAGGTACAGAGCTATATCACAGGAGAGCTAATAATAAATCCTTTAGGAATAAAAAAGATGAAAAAGGAAAGATCACAACAAAAAATAATGAATTTAATTTGATCTCAGCCAGCACGCTTCTGTCTCAAACTATGTGCAAAATGCAACAGTCATAGCTGTGCCAAGATTCTGAATTACTCAGGGAAATATGCAAGAATCCACAAGCCCCAGATTTAAGGATAGCTGTCATTAGCACCTTGAAGTACTAGATCATATGTAAACTGCTCAAATGGAGCTACTATGCCAAAAAAAAAATCAGATTGTGTATTGGAGATCCATTTTAGTAGCTGCTGGAATAGCTGATTAAATTCCATCAGGGAATGTTGTGCAACCCGCAATAGATTGTGACAGGGTAGTCTTTATGTATCAGATATGAATCAAATATGAATCAAATCATACTCTCTCCCCTGATTGCTATAATTGTGCATAATTGTGCATTTCAGTCAGAGGAACATTCACATTAAAGGAATAGTCTAGTCAAAATGAAACTTTCATGATTCAGATAGATCACGCAATTTAAAGCAACTTTCTAATTTACTCCTATTATCATTTTTCTTTGTTCTCTTGGTATCTTTATTTGAATGTAAGCTTATGAGCCGTCCCATTTT